>NC_134353.1:739242055-739538573 GCF_048569485.1 Anomaloglossus baeobatrachus
ATATATATATATATAAAAAAGTGTAAGTTATGTATTGTTGTGATTGTACTGACTTCGAGAATCATGTTGCCAAGTCATTTTTACAGCACATTTGCAAAGCACAAAACCCAAAAAAGGGAATTTTGTTTACTTACCGTAAATTCCTCAATTGGGTGTATAGCTTCTGCCTCTGGAGGCCACACAAAGTATTACACTTTAAAAAGTGTAACCCCTCCCCTCTGCCTATACACCCTCCCGTGAACCACGGGCTCCTCAGTTTTGGTGCAAAAGCAGGAAGGAGAAAACTTATAAATTGGTCTAGGGTAAATTCAATCCGAAGGATGTTCGGAGAACTGAAGATCATGAACCAAAAGAACAATTCAACATGAACAACATGTGTACACAAAAGAACAACCAGCCCGAAGGGCACAGGGACGGGTGCTGGGTCTCCCAATAGGAGCTAGAAGAAAAGGAATTTACGGTAAGTAAACAAAATTCCCTTTTTCTTTGTCGCTCCATTGGGAGACCCAGACAATTGGGACGTCCAAGAGCAGTCCCTGGGTGGGTAAAAGAATACCTCAATCAAAAGAGCCGAAAACGGCCCCCTCTTACAGGTGGGCAACCGCCGCCTGAAGGACTCGCCTACCTAGACTGGCGTCTGCCAAAGCATAGGTATGCACTTGATAGTGCTTCGTGAAAGTGTGCAGACTAGACCACGTAGCTGCCGACACACCTGCTGAGCCGTCGCCCGGTGCCGCAATGCCCAGGACGCACCTACGGCTCTGGTAGAATGGGCTTTCAGCCCTGAAGGGAGCGGAAGCCCAGAAGAACGGTAGGCCTCGAGAATCGGTTCCTTGATCCACCGAGCCAAGGTTGACTTGGAAGCCTGCGAGCCCTTACTGGCCAGCGACAAGGACAAAGAGCGCATCTGAACGGCGCAGGGGCGCCGTGCGAGACACGTAGAATCGGAGTCCTCTCACTAGATCCAAAGAGTGCAAATCCTTTTCACACTGGTGAATTTGATTAGGGCAAAAGGAAGGCAAGGAGATATCCTGATTTAGATGAAAAGGGGATACCACCTTAGGGAGAAATTCCGGGACAGGACGCAGAACCACCTTATCCTGGTGAAAAACCAGGAAGGGGGCTTTGCATGACAGAGCTGCAAGCTCAGACACTCTCCGAAGTGATGTGACTGCCACCAGGAAGGCCACCTTCTGCGAAAGACGGGAGAGAGAGACATCCCGCAGCGGCTCAAAAGGCGGCTTTTGAAGAGCCGTCAGGACCCTGTTAAGATCCCAAGGTTCCAACGGACGTTTGTAAGGTGGGACAATGTGGCAGACCCCCTGCAGGAACGTGCGGACCTGCGGAAGTCTGGCTAGACGCTTTTGAAAAAACACGGATAGCGCCGATTCTTGGCCCTTAAGAGAGCCGAGGGACAAACCCTTGTCCATTCCAGATTGTAGGAATGAAAGGAATGTGGGTAAGGCAAACGGCCATGGCGGAAAGCAGTTATCAGCGCACCAGGATAGGAAGATTTGCCAAGATCTGTAATAGATCTTGGCGGACGTTGGCTTCCTGGCTTGTCTCATGGTGGCAATGACATCCTGAGATAACCCTGAAGACGCTAGGAGCCAGGACTCAATGGCCACACAATCAGGTTGAGGGCCACAGAATTCAGATGGAAAAACGGGCCTTGTGACAGCAAGTCTGGGCGGTCTGGAAGTGCCCACGGTTGACCCACCGTGAGATGGCACAGATCCGGATACCACGACCGCCTCGGCCAGTCTGGAGCGACGAGAATGGCGCGACGGCAGTCGGACCTGATCTTGCGTAGTACCCTGGGCAGCATCGCCAGAGGGGGAAACACATAAGGCAATCGAAACTGCGACCAATCCTGGACTAAAGCGTCCGCTGCCAGAGCTCTGTGATCCTGAGACCGTGCCATGAAGGCCGGGACCTTGTTGTTGTGTCGTGACGCCATGAGATCGACGTCCGGCGTTCCCCAGCGGTGACAGATCTCTCGAAACACGTCTGGATGCAGAGACCACTCCCCCGCGTCCATGCCCTGACGACTGAGAAAATCTGCTTCCCAGTTTTCTACGCCCGGGATGTGAACGGCGGAGATGGTGGAGCCTGTGGCTTCCACCCACTGCAGAATCCGCTGGACTTCCTGGAAGGCTTGACGACTGCGAGTGCCACCTTGGTGGTTGATGTAGGCGACGGCAGTGGCGTTTTCCGACTGGATTCGGATCTGTCTGCCCTCCAGCCACCGATGGAAAGCCAATAGGGCTAGATATACTGCCCTTATCTCCAGGATATTGATCTGAAGGGACGATTCTATCGGAGTCCAGGTTCCTTGAGCCCTGTGGTGGAGAAAAACCGCTCCCCAACCTGACAGGCTCGCGTCCGTGGTGACCACGGCCCAGGTTGGGGGTAGGAAGGATTTTCCCCGAGACAGAGATGTGGGTAGGAGCCACCACTGAAGTGATGTTTTGGTTGCGAGGGAAAGAGAGATGTTCTTGTCGAGGGAAGCAGCAATCTTGTCCCATTTGCGAAGAATGTCCCATTGGAGTGGCCGTAGATGGAATTGCGCGAATGGCACTGCCTCCATAGCTGCAACCATCTTCCCCAGGAAGTGCATGAGGCGCCTTAAGGGGTGTGACTGACTCCGAAGAAGTGATTGCACCCCCGCCTGCAGAGAAAGCTGCTTGTCCCGCGGTAGCTTGACTAACGCTGGCTGGGTATGAAACTCCATCCCGAGGTAAGTCAGTGATTGGGTCGGTGTCAACTTGGATTTCGGGAAATTGATGATCCACCCGAACTGCTGGAGAGTCGCCAGAGCGACGGTAAGGCTTTGTTGACACGCCACCCGAGAAGGGGCCCTGACTAGGAGATCGTCTAAGTAGGGGATCACAGAGTGGCCCTGAGAGTGCAGGACCGCCACGACGGATGCCATGACTTTGGTGAAAACCCGTGGGGCTGTCGCCAGGCCGAAAGGCAATGCCACGAACTGGAGGTGTTCGTCCCCGATGGCGAAACGCAGGAAACGTTGATCTTCGGGTGCGATCGGCACATGGAGATAAGCCTCCTTGATGTCAATCGATGCTAGGATTCCATCCGAAACAGTCTGGTTCTCACATGTCTGTTGAGTAGCTTGAGGTCCAGAACGGGACGGAATGACCCGTCCTTTTTTGGCACCACGAACAAGTTGGAGTAAAATCCGCGACCACGTTCCTGAAGGGGAACGGGAATCACAACTCCTTCGATCTTTAGAGCGTCCACTGCCTGAAAAAGTGTTTCGGCCTGTGAGGGGGGTGGAGAGGTTCTGAAGAAACGAGCCGTAGGTCGGGAGCTGAACTCTATCCTGTAACCATGAGACAGAATGTCTCTCACCCACCGGTCTTGAACATGTGGCCACTAGGCGTCGCCAAAGCGGGAGAGCCTGCCACCGACCGAGGATGTGGCTAGGTGAGGCCGAGAGTCATGAGGAGGCCGTCTTGGAGGCAGTGCCTCCTGCGGCCTTTTGGGGGCGTGACTTGGACTGCCACGCATAGGCGTTCCTCTGGCCTTTCTCCGGCCGGTTGGACGAAGAGGATTGGGGCTTGGCGAAGGGACGAAAGGACCGAAACCTCGATTGGATTTTTCTCTGCTGAGGTCTCTTAGGTTTGGACTGGGGTAAAGAGGAGTCCTTTCCCGAGGATTCCTTAATAATTTCATCCAATCGTTCGCCAAATAAACGTTCGCCAGAAAAAGGCAAACCAGTTAAGAACCTTTTGGAAGCAGAGTCTGCTTTCCATTCGCGCAGCCACATGGCCCTGCGGACTGCCACGGAGTTAGCAGATGCTACAGCCGTACGGCTAGTGGAGTCCAGGACGGCGTTCATGGCGTAGGACGAAAAAGCTGATGCCTGAGAGGTCAAGGAAGAAACATGCGGAGCAGAATTCCGTGTGACAGCATTAATCTCAGTCAGACAAGCCGAGATTGCTTGGAGAGCCCACACAGCCGCAAAGGCCGGGGCGAAAGACGCGCCCGTGGCCTCATAGATAGACTTCACCAAGAGCTCTATCTGTCTGTCAGTGGCATCCTTCAGGGATGAGCCATCGGTAACAGCCACAACGGACCTAGCAGCCAATCTAGAGACTGGAGGATCCACCTTGGGAGAGGGTGCCCAGCCCTTAACGACTTCAGGTGGAAAGGGATAACGTGTGTCAGAGTGCCTTTTAACAAAACGCTTGTCCGGGACCGCTCTGGGCTTCTGGACAGCGTCCCTGAAGTTAGAGTGATCAAAAAACGTATTGCGCGTACGTTTGGGGAATCGAAATTGGTGTTTCTCCTGCTGAGAAGCCGACTCCTCTACAGGTGGAGGCGGGGGAGAGAGATCCAACACCTGGTTGATGGACGAAATAAGATCATTTACTAAGGCGTCCCCCTCAGGGGTATCAAGGTTGAGGGCGAAGTCAGGGTCAGAGCCCTGAGCTCCCACGTCCGCCTCGTCATCCTGAGAGTCCTCAAGCTGAGATCCAGAGCAGCGTGAGGAGGCCGGGGAAGAGTCCCAGCGAGGCCGCTTAGCCGGTCTGGGACTGCGATCCGGGCAGGAGTCCTCCGCCTGGGACCTAGGGGCAATCCTGGGAGCGTGCTGCGGCGCGGACCGAGAAGGCCCTGGAGGGGACAAACTAACAGGGGCCGGTGCCTGTGAAGAGCCCGGTCTGGACTGCAATGCCTCAAGGAGCTTAGATGACCATTTGTCCATAGACTGTGCAATGGATTGAGAAAGTGACTGAGAGAGTTTCTCAGCGAAAGAGGCCAACGACGGTGACTCTGTCCCTGCAGCCTGCTCAGGAGGAGCAGGGGGATCTACATGAGCCGAGGGGCCCACAAGTGCCCGAGGCTCCGGCTGAGCAAGCGTGGCAGGAGTCGAGCATTGATCACAGTGAGGGTAGGTGGATCCCGCAGGCAACATAGCCCCACAAGAGGTACAGGCTGCGAAAAAAACCTGTGCCTTAGGGGCTTTGCTCCTTGTGGACGACATGCTGTAAGCAATAAGTGTCCCTTAGGAGAGCGACCACTGAGGGTATATGGGAAAAGGGTTATACAGCCGTTCCGAATATATATATATATATATATATATATATATATATATATATATATATATATATATATATGTATTATATATATCACGGCACCCTAGGGGAACCAGCACCGGGTAACCGGTGCGGCTTACCAACCGCTGGTGTCCTCCAGATTCCCTGTCGTGGGTCCCCCGGAGCTGTAGAGCTGTGCAGCTGCAGCATACACCGGCAGAATGCCAAACATGGCCGCTGGAGCTCTCAAGGGGGGAGTGGAGCCATGGGCGGCGCCGGCCAAAGGCGGGAATCTGGAGGCCCCATAGTGGTCCATTAGAGGAGAGGGGAGACGTGCAAAGATGCTCCAGCCCTCTGTCGGTAATCCCGCCCTTACCCCTGACAGGCAGGCCCGGGGGCGGGATTTTTCGCGACTAGGCCGCGATGAAGCCGGGGACTAAATTTAAGGCCGTGCCCGACAAGCAGGCACGGTCGGCGCGGAAGTCCGATGAAAAAACAACGGACGGCGCTACTGGGGAGAAAGGCGACCTCTCTCCCCGTACCGTCCCCCCATGGGGACACAGAGTGCCTTAAAGGTGCAGGGCCCGGTCCCTGGGGATGAAAATGCTCCGGTCCAGCAGGTTCCACCAGGGTCTGCGGATGGAGCACGGTCTCAGCAGGTGAATGACCGGTGAGGCTCCCACTTCTCCCAGAGCCGCAAAAGGGATGGTGAAGGAGACGGCATGTGGCTCCAGCCTTTCTACCCGCAATGGGTACCTCAACCTTAACAACACCGCCGACATAGTGGGGTGAGAAGGGAGCATGCCGGGGACCCCATAGGGGACCACTTTTCTTCCATCCGTCATACTATGTATGCGAAATCTTTTTTTTTTTTTTTTTTCTATGAGTGGATGTGTGCCTACTTCCACACAAAGCATAAAACTGAGGAGCCCGTGGTTCACGGGAGGGTGTATAGGCAGAGGGGAGGGGTTACACTTTTTAAAGTGTAATACTTTGGGTGGCCTCCAGAGGCAGAAGCTATACACCTAATTGTCTGGGTCTCCCAATGGAGCGACAAAGAAAGTAGAATAGAATCGAGTTGTTTTTACCATCTTACCCAGAGTGGATTTTTTTTTTGCTGTTTTTTAGTTTATTGTATGGTAAAAAAAAAAATAATAATGTCATTCCAAATCAGTACTTGCCCTGCAAAAAGCCATGCTCTCATACAGCTAACATTCATGGAATAATAAAAAAAAAAAAGTTATCAGCTCTAGAAAAAATGGCATTAAAAACGGATACAAAAATAATGTTCAATCCAAACCAAATGCCCATGATTAAAATGGGTAAAAAGTGATCACTTACCTGTCCCGGATAGAGCGGAGTGTTCCCATCCTGACCACCAGTAAACATGAACATGCTTATAAAGTGAAGAAGGATACTGGGTGCCGTCTTTGAATCTACTGAAGACCACGCCAACCACTTATATACAATCATGAAGACAAGATAACCAAAGATGCACATCATGAAGATGAGCTCTGGGAGGAAAACTAAATACATGCAGAACTTCTTCTTGAAGTGCCTGAAAATACAGAAAATGCAATTAATTCAGTAACTATAAGACATGCATGTAAACAACAAACAAACCTAGAGAGCATCATTCCAGTGTTTAGGGTTTTTTCAGCACTAGAGTGGTGCTATAAATGTAAGCCCCCTACCTGCCCCTTCTTATACTCACCTCCAGTGTTTTCATCCAGTTTGGTGCTGCTCCAATTCTGCCTAGCAATATTAAGCAGGTAACTTATGACTGGCTGGAAGCCAGAAGTTTTGACACAAGCGCTCAATGCATCTCTATGAGAGCCAGAACAAAAGGCTCTTCTAGACTGGCAATGATTTGTGACCTGTGGCACACTTATGAAACCCTGGAGCTGACGTCAGGTCACAACTTGCCGGAAACTGACCAGAGAGATACAAGATGAAGACGGCAGAGGGTGAGTATAATACAGAGGGCAGGCAACTTACATTTAAAAGCACCACTTCAGTGTTGAAATGAAAAAGAAAAATGCTGGAGTGCTGCCTTAAGCTTAATGCGCACCAATCACCAGGATTTTCCTATATAAACTAAAACCAGTGCTATACTGGCACTATCATTCTGATTCTATACATACTTTAGTTATCAAATTGGATGTATAGTTTTTGAAATACAGGCAAGTAAAGTTACAGAAATGTACAGCTTTTTGATTGGCAGCAGCTGCCGAATAGCGAATATGTGGGTTGGGTTTTGCTATCTATTTACGCTCCTGTCTGCTGCCTAGCCTCTGTAGATGCAAAGCAAAGACCCAGGAAAGCATCCACCAGAGATTCTATTGGACTGAATGCTATAGAGAAATCCAGAGCTTCTTTTGGTCCTGTCCCATGTGGCAGCTAAAAACCCCCAGTTGCCCTCTTCCGCAGTCCTCTGGTTCCGTTGCTCATCATCCAGTTCCCGTTTGAATTCACAGCTTTGGAGTTAGTGAGACCCTTTGTAAAGTTTGCCTGGGAGCATCAATATATCCTGGTGGTCATGGAAAATGCTACATGGTACCCGGAGGTGATACCGTTAAGACAGTACTCTGCTAACTGCAAAGCTATGGAGTTGGTCTAAATCTTCTTTCGAATAGGTCAAGCCAAAGCGATACTAACAGATAAGGGACTGAGGTCATAAGAGAAATATGCATAGTATGCAGATCTCGCAGTTAAAGACCTCAATTTACCATCAGTAGTTGGATGTTCTTGTGAAAAAGGTGCAATAAAACCTTCAAGGCCATGCTGAAGAAGACGGTAGAAAAGGAAGTCCGGGACTGTCTCCTACCCTACCTATTGTTCTCCATCAGCCTCCACAAGCTTCTTCCTGTCTGAAGCCAAGACCACACCCTATGGGAGAGTGATACATCATGTGGCCCAGATGCAAGAGAAGATTGCCAACATTATGCTCATTGTGAAGGCGCAGAAAAGGGTGTATAAATGGTCGGCCAGAGTGACAGATCAACCGTGAAGATAGGGTCCTCGTGTTAGTGCTTAAGGTGAAGAGCAAATTCCTGGCCAATTGGCAAGGCCTATATGAGGTGGTGGAAAAAGATTATGTGGTAAACTGTAAAATTCATCAGTCAGGAAAAAGGAAGCCTTATCAGATTTTGCAATGTCAACCTGATTAAATCTTGAACAGAGAACCCGTAGAAGCTCTTTGTCTAGTGCCAAAGTCCAAAGTCATTGTGGAAGATGTCAAGGTGGCAGAAACTTTGTCCCGCTACAAGAAGCAGCAAGGTGGGAGTTACTAGTACATCAGGATGCCTCTCAGCTTGAATTGGGCCACCTTCCAGTGAGCCATGGAACGAATCTTAGCACCTCACACAAAGTAAGCAGTGGCCTACCTAGATGACAGTCATATTCAGCCAGGACTGGAGAAGTCATCTGAGCAAGGCCCAGGCAGTACTTGACACCCTTAGGAAGGTGGGTTTTACCATCAACTAAAATAAATGCTCCATGGGGACAGATAAAGCCAAATACTTGGGCTATGATGTATGCAGGAGCGAGATTAATCTCTAGATAAATAAGGTAGAGGCAATCCAGAGTTGGCCACAGCCTCTCTCAAAATGCAGGTCAAAGTGTTTCTGGGCATTGTGGGCTACTATCAGAAGTGTGTGCCTAATTTCACCCTAAAAGCAGCCCAATTACTAACCTTCTAAAAAGGTACAAAGTCGGCCACAGCCAAGCAATCACTGAAAGCCAATGAGGCATTTCAGGAACTGAAACCAACCCTCTGTAGACAGCACCAGACTTCAAAGGAGTCTGTTGTCCAGACGGATGTGTTAGGCTAAGTTCATATTTCCGCTAAAATGTATCAGTCACAATCCGCTGCTCTTGTAAACAACGGAATCCGTTTAGCGGATTCCGTTGCTCCCATAGATTTGCATGAGCAGCGGATTGTGACTGATGATGCTGCGTTGCACCCTCCGCCCGACTGATCAGTCGTGGAACGACTGACCGCCGGGCGGGAGGAACGCAGCATGTAACTTTTTTGAGCAGCGCGATCCGTCGGATTTCGCTGCGCATGCTCTCTGGCTCCCTGCACACGTCACCAGCTTTGGTTGGTTACCCGATATTTACCCTGGTTACGGTGCAAGGAGCCAGCGCTAAGCGGTGTAGGCCCGTAACCAAGGTAAATATCGGGTAACCAAGGTAAACATCGGGTGCTTTGCTGTTACCCGATATTTAGTCTGGTTACGTGTGCAGGGAGGCCGACACTTCCCCGCTCGGCCCCGCCCCCTCCTGCACTCCGCACATGTACACACACACACACACAGACCTGTCCCCAGCCATGCAGACAAGCACTGCCACTGACACCCTCGTCTGGCCCCGCCCCCTGCTTGGCTCCGCCCCCTCCCGCACTCCGCATGTGTACACACACACACACTCACTCACACATACACTCACCTGTCCCGGGCCATGCAGACCGCAGCACTGCCACTGACATCCTCAGCGCCTGGCCCCGCCCCCCGCTCGGCTCCGCCCCCTCCCACATTCAGTATGTGTATACACACACACACACACTCACCTGTCCTGCAGTCCCTGCGGCACTGACGTCCTCAGTGCCAAGGCCCCGCCCCCCCGAACTCCGCCCCCCGCACACAACGGAATCCGACAAAGAATTCTGTTCTTTGTCATCCGTTGTACAGCGCATCAGTCACATGCGTCAAGCGACGCATGTGACTGATACAAAACAACGGAAATGTGAACTTAGCCTTAGGCTAGGTTCACATTTCCATTGTTTTAAATCCATCAGGTCAGTCAGCAACGGATCAGTCATTTTTTAGTTGTCAACTGACGCAACGGATGTGTTTTTCACAGGATTCCTTTCACATGAATCCTGTGAAAAAACTGATCCGTCGCGTCCGTTAAATCTGCTGTGCGTCGTTTTTGATGGATCAGTCATGATCAGTTTGTGTTTGGGACAGCCCAGTGGGTGTGCCAAACATGCTGGGCATGCTCAGTAGTGCATGACGGAATCCAGCGCTGGATTCCGTCATAAGACGGATTACGACGAAATCCAGCACCATAGACATACATTACAAGCGTGACGGACTGCGATGGATTCCTGCGCGGTGCGTCAAATTTGACGGCCAGAAAAACGTTACAGTCTGCGTTGTTTCCGCCCGGCGGTCAGTCCAAAAACGACTGACCGCGGCGCAGCGGATGCAACGCAAGGTAATCAGTCACAATCCGCCACTAAAACAAGTCTATGGGACACAACGGAATCCGCTAAACGGATTGCGTTGTTTACCATAGCCGCGGATTGTGACTGATACATTTTAACGGAAGTGTGAACCTAGCCTTAGATGTCAGACTGGGTGCAGTCTTGTCACAGCAGGTTAACTGGGAGGATCACCCCATTATATACTTGAGCCGGAAGTTTTCCCACTATGGGAAAAATTACTCAATCGTTGAGAAAGAGTGCTTGGCAATTAAATGGGAACTTGATGCACTAAGATACTATTTTTTGACATGGAAGTTTAGGTTGGTATCCAAACTTGCCTCACTCAGATGGAAGCGAGAGAAGAAAGGGAACAATGCATGAGCAAATAATTGGCTGGAATTACAGAAATTTGGCATCCATGTGGAGCATAGGTTCGGCACAGTTACTTTAACATGTTGACTCAATAGTCTCTAAGGAACCAGGTTAGCAAGTAATGGGAAGGAGTAAAAGTCTTTTTACACGACTGAACATTTTGGCTGAGGTCACAAGTGAACAAACAGTTCAGAAAGCATCTAGTAGAGAGGATCAAAAAGATTCAAACTGTCCTGGTACGGCATCCAGTTTGGTCCTCCATAGCTATCGGACCAGGGCAGTGATTACTTTGGGGATCCTCTGCTCTGGCATCCTCTGTTCCTCCACTTCTTACTAGCCAATCACAACGTTATAATGTAGTGTAATGGCCAGATTAGAAAAATTTGACTCGTGGTTCATCACTCTCCTCTATTCGAAATATTTAATAAGCACGATTTATTAAAATACTATTTGTTGCTAGTTGATCTATATTATACGAGCGTATTTCATTGATAATGTACAAAATACTGTCTTATATAAATAACTGACACTTACAGATAGTTAAAAGCACTCAAAACTACCCCAAATGTCATATGGATTACTCCCAGAATAATGGACATCTTCATTTTAAAAGAGTTCAGGAAAGTAAGACGATTTGATGCCAAGTTCCAGATCTAAATAATAATTTAAAAAAAATAATAATATCAGAAAAGTAAAGTTAGCACAGCAAAGCTAAGACACTGTAATTGACATGGTAAGGGAATCTATCAGCACGTCTGTTTCAGATTGCCTATATGAGCATGTAGGTCTTTGAAACATAAGGCTATTTGGACCTTTATTCTAGCAATCAGTTTCTCCATTACTGAAAAAAATTGTTTTCATTCATATGCAAATTAGGATTATTTTCTCTGGACGTTATCACAGCACTTCCCAGGCCTCTGACTCCCCGGATCGATTTCCCATGTTGCCCCATCTTGTTCTGCTCACAAGATGTGTAGTCAAGCCGGAGAGCTGTCAGTCCAGCAGATGGTGGTGGCACTTGGCGGGGAGTATAGTCGGGAAGGCAAAGATTTGGGAAGTGTTCCGATCACGCCCAGAGCATGGGAGGGTGGAATGCATTGACAGCTTGTTTTTAGAGTAACTATTTGGGTAAGTGGGATACACAGTCCATTTTTACACTAAATAATGTTATATAAGATGAAAATATTTCACACTTACAGGATCTATTCCAAAAGGATACACTCCTGTGACAACTCCTGTCACATTTGGGTCCAGTGTCAAATAATTATTGGATAAATCTTGTTTCCTGGTGCAAAAGTATAACATAAAATTAAATTGCGACAGATTTCACTGATTCATTTCAAATTACATAGTCCTAACAAATTTCTCCTGTCAACAAAGATGGTGGAACGGAGTTCCCTCATACATTTTTTGTGTTTTATTTCCTTCTGAGACCTTGATTTGGTTTGTTACTTTGTCCAAGTTTTAACCTAGTCACAGGTTGACTGAATAAGTTCCACTACCTTGAATTGTGTAGCACTGGCAATGTCGGCACACAGACAGTCTAAACCTCTCCACGGATAGCAAACTTTATGAACATCTTCTCATGCATGGGATTCCCGCCAGCAGACAGTCTGGCTGATAGAAGCTTTCAGAGGCCTTTTTTGCCTGCCAACTTGGGCATTTCTTAACAGTGTAGCAAATAGCTCATTCTTCTAAGAAAAGAGTGGATGTTTTGGTCAACAGCTCATGTATGAATATTGGGTCCTCTTCCAATATTCTTAGGTGGGCTTCTAAACATGATTGATTTGGCAGTGACAGACAAAGTTCATGCAAAGCGGTTTCTAGTTTGTATCAAGCACCCACCCTGTTATTTAGACCAGAATTTTACTTGCACCATATCCTACGTACAATATACTCTTCGAGAATATCACCACCTCTAGATATGGGGTTTCAGTCTTTTTCCACAGAACCCAATAGGTCAGAACATTGTGATATATATATAGCTACTCCATAAGTATTAGTCCAGGATGACAATATTAAATTAAAAGTCTTTTTTTTTAAAAAACATTGAGAATTAAAATAAAAAAGAAGGGAATTTTGTTTACTTACCGTAAATTCCTTTTCTTCTAGCTCTAATTGGGAGACCCAGACAATTGGGTGTATAGGCTATGCCTCCGGAGGCCGCACAAAGTACTACACTTAAAAGTGTTAGGCCCCTCCCCTTCTGCCTATACACCCCCCGTGCTCCCACGGGCTCCTCAGTTTTGGTGCAAAAGCAAGAAGGAGGAAAAAGAATTATAAACTGGTTTAAAGTAACTTCAATCCGAAGGAAACTCGGAGAACTGAAACCATTCAACATGAACAACATGTGTACACAAAAAAACAGGGGCGGGTGCTGGGTCTCCCAATTAGAGCTAGAAGAAAAGGAATTTACGGTAAGTAAACAAAATTCCCTTCTTCTTTTTCGCTCCATTGGGAGACCCAGACAATTGGGACGTCCAAAAGCAGTCCCTGGGTGGGTAAAATAATACCTCGTAAGAGAGCCGTAAAACGGCCCTTTCCTACAGGTGGGCAACCGCCGCCTGAAGGACTCGTCTACCTAGGCTGGCATCCGCCGCAGCATAGGTATGCACCTGATAGTGCTTCGTGAAAGTGTGCAGGCTCGACCAGGTAGCCGCCTGACACACCTGTTGAGCCGTAGCCTGGTGCCTCAAAGCCCAGGACGCTCCCACGGCTCTGGTAGAATGGGCCTTCAGCCCTGAGGGAACCGGAAGCCCAGCCGAACGGTAAGCTTCGATAATTGGCTCCTTGATCCACCGAGCCAGGGTTAATTTGGAGTGCATCCGAGCGGCGCAGGGGCGCCGTACGAGAAATGTAGAGTCTGAGTGCTCTCACCAGATCTAACAAGTGCAAATCCTTTTCACATTGGTGAACTGGATGAGGATAAAAAGAAGGTAAGGAAATATCCTGATTGAGATGAAAGGGGGATACCACCTTAGGGAGAAATTCCGGAACCGGACGTAGAACCACCTTGTCCTGGTGAAAAACCAGAAAAGGGGCTTTGCACGACAACGCTGCTAGCTCAGACACTCTCCGAAGAGAAGTGACTGCTACTAGAAAAACCACTTTCTGCGAAAGTCGTGAGAGGGAGATATCTCTCATTGGCTCGAATGGTGGTTTCTGAAGAACCATCAGCACCCTGTTTAGATCCCAGGGTTCTAACGGCCGCTTGTAAGGTGGAACGATGTGACAAACTCCCTGCAGGAACGTGCGTACCTGTGGAAGTCTAGCTAGGCGCTTCTGGAAAAACACAGAGAGCGCTGAAACTTGTCCCCTAAGGGAACCGAGCGACAAACCCTTTTCCAGTCCAGATTGAAGGAAGGACAGAAAAGTAGGTAATGCAAATGGCCAGGGAGAAAAACCCTGAGCAGAGCACCACGACAGGAAAATTTTCCACGTCCTGTGATAAATCTTGGCGGACGTTGGTTTCCTAGCCTGTCTCATAGTGGCAATGACTTCTTGAGATAACCCTGAAGACGCTAGGATCCAGGACTCAATGGCCACACAGTCAGGTTGAGGGCCGCAGAATTCAGATGGAAAAACGGCCCTTGAGACAGCAAGTCTGGTCGGTCTGGTAGTGCCCACGGTTGGCCGACCGTGAGATGCCACAGATCCGGGTACCACGACCTCCTCGGCCAGTCTGGAGCGACGAGGATGGCGCGGCGGCAGTCGGCCCTGATCTTGCGTAACACTCTGGGCAACAGTGCCAGCGGAGGAAACACATAAGGGAGCTGAAACTGCGACCAATCCTGAACTAAGGCGTCTGCCGCCAGAGCTCTGGGATCTTGAGACCGTGCCATGAACGTTGGTACCTTGTTGTTGTGCCGGGACGCCATGAGGTCGACGTCCGGCACCCCCCAGCGGCAACAGATCTCCTGAAACACGTCCGGGTGAAGGGACCATTCCCCTGCGTCCATGCCCTGGCGACTGAGATAATCTGCTTCCCAGTTTTCCACGCCTGGGATGTGAACTGCGGATATGGTGGAGGCCGTGGCTTCCACCCACATCAAAATCCGCCGGACTTCCTGGAAGGCTTGTCGACTGCGTGTGCCGCCTTGGTGGTTGATGTATGCCACCGCTGTGGAATTGTCCGACTGAATTCGGATCTGCTTGCCTTCCAGCCACTGCTGGAACGCTTTCAGGGCAAGATACACTGCCCGAATTTCCAGAACATTGATCTGAAGCGAGGACTCTTGCCGGGACCACGTACCCTGAGTCCTGTGGTGGAGAAAAACCGCTCCCCACCCTGACAGACTTGCGTCCGTCGTGACTACTTCCCAGGATGGGGGTAGGAAGGATTTCCCCTTCGATAATGAAGTGGGAAGAAGCCACCACCGAAGGGAAGCTTTGGTCGCCTGAGAGAGGGAGACGGTCCTGTCGAGGGACGTCGGCTTCCTGTCCCATTTGCGTAGGATGTCCCATTGAAGAGGACGCAGGTGAAACTGCGCGAAAGGGACTGCTTCCATTGCTGCCACCATCTTCCCCAGGAAGTGCATGAGGCGCCTCAAGGGGTGTGACTGGCCTTGAAGGAGAGATTGTACCCCTGTCTGTAGTGACCGCTGCTTGATCAGCGGAAGCTTCACTATCGCTGAGAGGGTATGAAACTCCATGCCAAGGTATGTGAGCGATTGGGCCGGTGTCAGATTTGACTTTGGAAAATTGATGATCCACCCGAAACTCTGGAGAGTCTCCAGGGTAGCCCTCCTTCGCACAAAGCAAAAAACTGAGGAGCCCGTGGGAGCACGGGGGGTGTATAGGCAGAAGGGGAGGGGCCTAACACTTTTAAGTGTAGTACTTTGTGCGGCCTCCGGAGGCATAGCCTATACACCCAATTGTCTGGGTCTCCCAATAGAGCGAAAAAGAAAATAAACACAAAAGGAGTCATTTCTGTAACTAGGCCCGATTCTTACTGCCAGTGAAAGATCGGTGCAGAATATGAGCACATCTAGCAAGGGAGCCTCCAAGCTCACACTGAACAGCAACTAAGGGGGATAACTGGTGAAGTCTACCTTACAATTTAAGAGGCACTGCTATTTTCTATGTAATTTTGGGTGATTATAGGTCAAAAGTTTTAACAATATAAAAAAAAAACCCAAACAACCAATTCTGAAGTACAATTAAAGCACCACTCCAGCGTTTTTCTTTTTTTTCCAGAGCCACCTGTCATATACTCACATTCCAGTGTCTTCACCTTTTACCAATGCAATTACGGTCTTGTGGCGCCATATTGTGATAGTAAGATCTGACTGACCGAAAGTCAGAAGTTACATCACAAGGTCTCAATATAAGTCTATGAGAGCCAGAACAAGGCTACAACGAAGTTCTCATAATGTTGCATTGGTTTGTGACCTCCGGCGCGCTCCATGAGACACTGGAGCGCGCGCCATGAGTCACTGGAGCGCACACTGGAGCGCGCACCATGAGACACTGGAGCGCGCACCATGAGACACTGGAGCGCGCGCCATGAGACACTGGAGCGCGCGCCATGAGACACTAGAACGCGCTCCATGAGACACTAAAGCGCGCTCCATGAGACACTAAAGCGCGCTCCATGAGACACTAAAAGCGCGCTCCATGAGACACTAGAGCATGCTGGAAGGTCACAAATCGCCAAGACCAACCGGATCGGCCAAGAAAGAAAGTGAAGCCGCCAGAAGGTAAGAATAATACAGGAGGCAGGGGACTTAGATTTAAAGCACCACTCCAGGGATGCAATGAAAAAAAAACACTGGATTGGTGCAGTAAGCAATGTCAGGCCAGAGACAATGAAACTTGTCCACAGCACAGGATATACTCACGTCCATACTTCAGCAGCAAACATTGCTGAAACGTTCCAACTAGAGCCAAAAATGTTCATTGACTTTGAAAAGCAGTCATTATAGATAAGCCCAGTATAGACAGAGAAGAGTCCCATCAGCAGGATAATGTAACGCCCCTCAAAAAACATCTTCATGAACTATTAAACAGAATATAAAGATTAAAAATGAATCCATTAAATCATAGACATCGCAGTAAATTTAAGTCAATATACTATAAGTTAAGCCTGTATAAAGCCTTTTCATACAATGGTCACAAATACAGTATAAAGACTCTGCTATGTTCATGCTGACTAGCAATGATTACATCTGGTAACGGTCATATACAAGGGAGCTCAGTGGCAGCATTCATCAGAATATTTTAGAGCGGCTTATCTACTTCTAGACTGCCCAAACGACGTCCAGGTAGTCCACTGTTATCCTGGCACTGACGTTCTAAGGCTATGTGCACACACTGCGTTTTTTTGACGCTGCGTTTTTTAGCAAAAAACAGGTCTGATGTCATTTCCTTCTTCCATATGTTCTTCATTCTCCACTAGTGTATGCAGGAGAGCAGACAGCTGCAGAACTACAAGGCTCAGCATGCTCCATCCAGGACTGTATGCTGGAGGGAGAGTCAGGGGGAGCAGACCTACAAGGCTCAGCATACTCCATCAACTAGTGGATGCAGGAGAGCAGACAGCAGCTGCAGAACTACAAGGCTCAGCATCCTCCTTCCAGGACTGTATGCAGGATTTCTTTGCCCCCCCCAAACAAAAAAAATGACGTGGGCTTCGCCATATTTTTATATGCTAGCCGGGTGCAGCAGGCAGGTACGGGCTGCCCCCAACCCCCAGCTGCCTATTTGTACCCGGCTGGGAACCAAAAATATAGCGAAGCCCTTTTTTTTTTTTTTTTATTTCATGAATTTCATGAAATAATTAAAAAAAAAAAAAAATGACGTGAGCTTCGCCTAATTTTTGTGTCCAGCCGGGTACAACTAGGCAGCTGGGGATTGGAATCCACAGTGCAGAGTGCCCGTGCTTTCTGGGCACCCCCGCTGCGAATTGCAGTCCGCAGCCACCCCAGAAAATGGCGGTTTCATAAAAGCGCCATCTTCTGGCGCTGTATCCAACTCTTCCAGCTGCCCTGGTGACGGTGGCTCGCTGGGTAATGAAGGGAATTTTGTTTACTTACCGTAAATTCCTTTTCTTCTAGCTCCAATTGGGAGACCCAGACAGTGTGACAGTGGGTGTATAGCTACTGCCCTCTGGAGGCCGCACAAAGAACTACACTTAAAAGTGTAAGGCCCCTCCCCTTCTGGCTATACACCCTCCCGTAGGAGTACAGATTCCTCAGTTTTAGTACCAAAGCAAGAAGGAGGAAAGCCAATAACAGTTTCAAAAACAAATTCAATCCGATAACACGATCGGAGAACTTAAGAAACAACATGAACAACATGTGCACCCGAAAAAACGAAACCCTAAGAACAAATAGGGCGGGTGCTGGGTCTCCCAATTGGAGCTAGAAGAAAAGGAATTTACGGTAAGTAAACAAAATTCCCTTCTTCTTTTTCGCTCCTAATTGGGAGACCCAGACAGTGGGACGTCCAAAAGCAGTCCCTGGGTGGGTAAAAAGATACCACATGAACGGGCTGTCAGACAGCCTCTTCCTACAGGTGGGCCACCGCCGCCTGAAGGACCTGTCTACCTAGGCTGGCATCTGCCGAAGCGTAGGTATGCACTTGATAGTGTTTGGTAAACGTGTGCAGACTCGACCAGGTAGCCGCTTGGCACACTTGCTGAGCCGTAGCCTGATGCCGCAATGCCCAGGACGCACCCACGGCTCTGGTAGAATGGGCCTTCAGTCCAGATGGAATCGAAAGCCCAGCAGAACGGTATGTGTGAAGAATTGGTTCCTTGATCCACCGCGCCAGGGTGGATTTGGAAGCTTGCGATCCCTTATGCTGACCAGCGACTAGGACAAAGAGCGCATCAGAACGGCGTAGAGCCGCCGTGCGAGAAATGTAAATCCTGAGTGCTCTCACCAGGTCCAACAGATGTAAACCCTTTTCAAATTGGTGAACTGGATGCGGACACAAAGATGGCAAAGTGACATCCTGATTGAGATGAAAGGAAGAAACCACCTTGGGAGAAAACTCTGGAATTGGACGCAGTACTACCTTGTCTTGGTGAAACACCAGGAAGGGAGATTTGCAAGATAACGCCGCTAGCTCGGACACTCTTCGAAGAGACGTGACCGCCACAAGAAAAACTACCTTTTGTGAAAGCCGAGAAAGGGGAACCTCTTTCAAAGGCTCGAAAGGCGGCTTCTGGAGAGCAATGAGAACCTTGTTCAGATCCCAGGGTTCCAATGGCCGTCTGTAAGGAGGAACGATATGACAAACTCCTTGGAGAAACGTGCGTACTTTAGAAAGCCGTGCCAAGCGCTTCTGAAAGAATACGGATAGCGCGGAGACTTGACCCTTAAGAGAGCTAAGCGACAAACCTTTTTCCAACCCAGACTGCAGGAAGGAAAGAAAAATTGGCAATGCAAATGGCCAGGGAGAAAACCCTTGAGCCAAGCACCACGCTAAGAATATCTTCCACGTTCTGTGATAGATCTTAGCTGAGGATGGTTTTCTAGCCTGTCTCATTGTGGCAACAACCTCATGAGATAAACCTGAGGCCGCTAGGATCCAGGACTCAATGGCCACACAGTCAGGTTCAGGGCCGCAGAATTCAGATGGAAAAACGGCCCTTGAGACAGCAAATCTGGACGGTCTGGTAGTGTCCACGGTTGGCCTACCGTGAGATGCCACAGATCCGGGTACCACGACCTTCTTGGCCAATCTGGAGCGACGAGTATGGCTCGATGGCAGTCGGACTTGATTTTCCGGAGAACTCTGGGTAACAATGCTAGAGGTGGGAACACATAGGGGAGTCGGAATTGCGACCAATCCTGAACCAAGGCGTCTGCCGCCAGTGCTCGGTGATCGTGAGACCGTGCCATGAAAACTGGGACCTTGTTGTTGTGCCGTGACGCCATCAGATCGACGTCCGGCGTCCCCCAGCGGCAACAGATCTGCTGAAACACGTCCGGGTGAAGGGACCATTCTCCTGCGTCCATGCCCTGGCGACTGAGAAAGTCTGCTTCCCAGTTTTCCACGCCTGGGATGTGAACTGCGGATATGGTGGACGCTCTGCTTTCCACCCACGTCAAAATCCGTTGGACTTCTTGAAAAGCTTGGCGACTGCGTGTTCCCCCTTGGTGGTTGATGTACGCCACCGCCGTGGAATTGTCCGACTGAATCCGAATCTGCTTGCCTTCCAGCCATTGTTGGAAGGCTCGCAGGGCAAGATAGATTGCTCTGATTTCCAGAACATTGATCTGCAGGGTGGACTCTTCCAGAGTCCACATCCCCTGAGCCCTGTGGTGGAGATACACCGCTCCCCACCCTGATAGGCTCGCATCCGTCGTGACCACTGCCCAGGACGGGGGAAGGAACGACTTTCCCTGTGACAATGAGGTGGGGAGAAGCCACCAACGCAGAGAGTCCTTGGCAGTCTGAGAGAGGGAGACAGTCCTGTCGAGGGACGTCGATTTCCCGTCCCATTGGCGTAGAATGTCCCATTGTAGAGGGCGCAGATGAAACTGCGCGAACGGGACTGCCTCCATTGCTGCTACCATCTTTCCTAGGAAATGCATGAGGCGCCTCAGTGAGTGCGACTGGCTCTGAAGGAGAGATTGCACTCCAGTCCGTAGCGAGCACTGCTTGTCCAGTGGAAGCTTCACTATCGCTGAGAGAGTATGAAACTCCATGCCAAGATAAGTCAGAGATTGGGTCGGGGTTAGATGAGACTTTGGAAAGTTGATAATCCACCCGAAACTCTGCCACCTTCAGACTGTGTTGGCATGCCTCTTGAGAGGGTGCCTTTATAAGCAGGTCGTCTAGATACGGGATGACCGAGTGACCCTGCGAGTGCAGAACAGCTACTACTGCTGCCATGACTTTGGTGAAGACCCGGGGGGCTGTTGCCAGACCGAAAGGTAACGCTACGAACTGCAGGTGTTCGTCGTGTATGACGAAGCGTAGGAAACGCTGATGCTCTGGTGCGATCGGCACGTGGAGATACGCATCTTTGATATCTATTGATGCTAGAAAATCTCCTTGAGACATTGAGGCTATGACGGAGCGTAGGGATTCCATCCGGAACCTCCTGACTTTTACGTGTCTGTTGAGCAACTTTAGATCCAGGACGGGCCGATACGATCCGTCCTTTTTTGGGACCACAAACAGATTGGAGTAAAAACCGTGACCTTGTTCCTGAAGAGGGACGGAGGTCACCACTCCTTCCGCCTTTAGAGCGGCCACCGCCTGGAACAGAGCATCGGCTCGGTCTGGTGGTGGAGAAGTTCTGAAGAAACGAGTTGGCGGACGAGAACTGAACTCTATCCTGTACCCGTGAGACAGAATATCCCTCACCCAACGGTCTTTGACGTGTGACAGCCAGATGTCGCCAAAGTGGGAAAGCCTCCCACCGACCGCGGGTGTGGGAATCGGAGACCGCAAGTCAGGAGGACGCCGTCTTGGCAACGGTTCCTCCGGCTGTCCTTTTTGGGCGTGACTGAGACCTCCAAGAATCTGAGCGTCTCTGGTCTTTTTGAGTCTTTTTTGACGAGGCGAATTGGGACCTGCCCGGTCCTCGAAAGGACCGATAACCAGACTGACCCTTCCTCTGTTGGGGTCTGTTTTGTCTGTGTTGCGGTAAGGATGAGTCCTTACCCTTGGAGTGTTTGATGATTTCATCCAAACGCTCTCCAAACAATCGGTCACGAGAAAAAGGCAAATTGGTTAAGCACTTCTTGGAATGAGAATCTGCTTTCCAATGTCTCAACCACAGGGCCCTACGCAAAACAACGGAGTTGGCTGACGCCACTGCCGTGCGGCTTGTAGCGTCAAGAACAGCATTAATCGCGTACGACGCGAATGCCGCCATTTGCGAGGTCAATGGTGCTACCTGCGGGGCAAATGCACGTGTGACGGAGTCAACTCGCGCAAGCCCGGCTGAGATAGCTTGGAGTGCCCATACGGCTGCAAAAGAAGGCGCTAATGACGCTCCAATCGCTTCATAGATGGATTTCAGCCAGAGCTCCATCTGCCTGTCAGTGGCATCTTTAAGTGCCGCTCCATCTTCAACCGCAACCAAGGATCTAGCTGCAAGCCTGGAAATTGGAGGATCCACTTTTGGACACTGGGTCCAACCCTTGACCACCTCAGGGGGAAAAGGATAGCGTGTATCTTTAAGCCGTTTAGGAAAACGCCTTTCAGGATAAGCGTGGGGTTTCTGGATTGCGTCTCTAAAGTCAGCGTGGTCCAGAAAAGTGCTTAAAGTACGCTTAGGGTATCTGAAATGGATTCTCTCGTGCTGCGAAGCTGACTCCTCCACAAGAGGAGCTGGTGGGGAAATATTTAACATCTTATTGATGTTAAATATAAGATCATTAACTATGGCGTCACCATCTGGTGTATCTAGATTGAGAGCGGTCCCAGGATCAGAATCCTGATCAGTTACGTCCGCCTCATCACCCATAGATTCATCTCGCTGGGATCCTGACCATTGAGATGAATGTGAAGGCCCGTCATAGCGAGCCCGCTTAGGCTGCCCGGGGCCATCGTCCGAGTCAGAGTCTTCACCCTGAGGTGTATATGCCCGTCCGGAGCTTGGAGCTGAGGGGGACCAGGGGGCAATGATTGCACAGTGTCCGTGGCCTGAAGTACAGGCCTAGCTCGCAATGTGTCAAGAATTTGTGACATAGTGAGAGACATTCTGTCAGCAAAAGCTGCAAACTCAGTTCCTGTCACCTGGACAGCATTCACAGGTGGTACACCCTGGGTCACGTCCAGCAGAGGTCCCGACTGTGCAAGCGCCGCAGGGGCCGAGCACTGCACACAATGGGGGTCCGTGGAGCCTGCCGGTAGAAAAGTCCCACATGCGGTGCAGGAAGCATATAATGTCTGCGCCTTGGCACCCTTGCGTTTTACGGGCGACATGCTGCTGGCTCTCTGCAATGTGAGAGAGTCTATAGCCAAAGGGCGACCAGCGCTATGCAATACAAAGTATTTGTAGAAACAAAATACTAAGAATACTACTGGCACAAGAGGGGGTGAGCCCTGAGGGCTGCTTACCGCCCGCTGAATAGCGGGTAAGAGGCTGCAGAATTCCTTGTCTGGGTCTCCCCGGCTCCCCTCTGCAGCGCAGCGTGTCAGCAGGAATGGCTGCCGGCGTCTGTGGAGAGGGGCGGTCCGTGGGAGTTCCCAAACAAAAGTGCGGGAAACAGTGTCCCCTCTGTGCCGATTGTGAGGGCTGGAGTATGTAAAAACGACTCCAGCCCTCGGCGCTGATGCACTGGCCAGCGTCCCGCCCCTCTCCTGACTGGCAGGTCTGGGGGCGGGAACGAACGGAAGCAGGCCGCAAAAGCCGGGGACTTGAGTTATCAGCGCGGCCGCCGTAAAAGCGCGGGCCGCGCTGAAGTCCCCGGCGCACCACAAGTGCCAGCCGCGCCGCAGTCCCAGCGGCCGGCGTGACCGATTCCTAGACGTGGCCAGCGTCCCGCCCCTCTCCTGACTGGCAGGTCCGGGGGCGGGAACGAACGGAAGCAGGCCGCAAAAGCCGGGGACTCGAGTTATCAGCGCGGCCGCCGTAAAAGCGCGGGCCGCGCTGAAGTCCCCGGCGCACCACAAGTGCCAGCCGCGCCGCAGTCCCAGCGGCCGGCGCGACCGATTCCTATAAGTGTGCCTGCTTCAGCGAAGCTGAATGAGGCCATGGCACAAGCGCCGTAGCGCTGCTGTCCCCCGGCGCACTACAACACCCAGCATGCTGCGGTGTGAGCGCCTGCACGGGGACACAGAGTACCTTGAGGAAGCAGGGCCATGTCCCTGATGTACTCCGCTCCATCCAGCATCTTCTCCAGGGGCTGTAGATGGAGCACGGTCTCAGTGCCTGGAGACCAGTAAATCCCACTTCACCCAGAGCCCTGTAAAAAGGGATGGGGAAGGAATCAGCATGTGGGCTCCTGCCGCCGTACCCGCAATGGGTACCTCAACCTTACAAACACCTCCGACATACAGTGGGGTGAGAAGGGAGCATGCTGGGAGCCCTGTATGGGCCCTCTTTTCTTCCATCCGACATAGTCAGCAGCTGCTGCTGACTAAAAACAATGGAGCTATGCGTGCGTGTCTGACCTCCTTGCGCACAAAGCTAAAACTGAGGAATCTGTACTCCTACGGGAGGGTGTATAGCCAGAAGGGGAGGGGCCTTACACTTTTAAGTGTAGTTCTTTGTGCGGCCTCCAGAGGGCAGTAGCTATACACCCACTGTCACACTGTCTGGGTCTCCCAATTAGGAGCGAAAAAGAAAATGGGGTTAGGGCTAGCTTTATATTATCAGCTGGCCCTAAGCCCGAAATTCATGGTGTCACGCCAATATTAGACATGGCCACCATGAACTTATAGTAAAGATAAAAAAAAAACACAACACACAGAAAAATATTTTTATTAGAAATAAAACACAACACAATTAGTGATTCCATCTTTATTGAAATAAAGAACCCCCCTCCACAGTAATCCTGGGTCAAGGGTCCCGTGCCGTCCAATCCGGATCCAATATCATCTGATCGGTTTGCTGGAAGGCAAAGCGATCAGATGATGTGTCAGGATCAAGGATGTGAATCACATGACACAGCAGCTGATTGTATAAAAGCCGTTTATACAATCAGCTGGTGCATCAGTGCAAAAAAAAAAATACTCACTTATGTGCTGATTACCGGCAGCTCCTGGAGCGGAGTCTGATCTCGTCTGATCGCTGCAGGAGCTGCCGGTAATCAGGGATGAAGTCTCCTAACGGCATCAGCTGATAGGTGAAGCCGGCCGGGTGCCAGCGTCACCCCGAGACTTACGATCAGCTGACGTGTCAGGTGACTGAATCAGGTGATCCATCGCCAGGTCCTACAGGCATACGTACCCGGGGAGACTGCACACAGCCGGAGCGGACATGACACCGGGAGTCTGCAGACAGGCGAGTATGACATTTTTTTTTTCTACTGCTCACTTTTGATTTCGCAGCTGCCTCCACCTCCCGCCCAGACATGGCGCCGCATGGCAGCAGACATGCACAGGACTGGAGGTGGAAGCGGCGGTGACGGTACCGGGAGGATTCACGTTTCTGTATTTACTGACAGAAGGAATCCTCTTCCTGTACATGTCACTTTACTACCCACCTCCTGCGTTTATGGCCCCCTTCACACGTCCGTGAAAAACACGCACGTGTGTTACGGGCCGTTTTTCGGGTCCGTATCCAGTTTTTGTGTCCGTTTTTATGGTCCGTGTGGCATCTGTGTGAATTGCGTATGCTAGCCGTGTTTGTGTGTAGAACGTCCGTGTGTGTGCGTGTGGAATTAACGTGTATGTGTACGTGGAATGTCCGTGTGGAATGTCCGTGTGTGTGATGCACAATGTCGTTTATAAATGTCGGCTGACAGCCGACAGAGTTGCGCGATGAGAATGAACTCGGGTGAACTTCACCCGACTTCATCCTCATACCGCGGCTCTGTCTGTGTCGAGTACTACTGATTAGCGGTCACCTGTGAAGGATTCACCGGTGACCGCTAATCCCCCGAGTGACTGAAGTTTCCCCCCCTCTCTCATACTCACCGATCCCCGATGCGGCGCTGCACGGCATTCACACTGCTGCGGCGGCTTTTACTATTTTGAAAAAGCCGGCCGCTCATTAAACAATCTCGTATTCCCTGCTTTCCCCGCCCACCGGCGCCTATGATTGGTTGCAGTGAGACACGCCCCCACGCTGAGTGACAGGTGTCTCACTGCACCCAATCACAGCAGCCGGTGGGCGTGTCTATACTGTGCAGTAAAATAAATAAATAAATAATTAAAAAAACCGGCGTGCGGTCCCCCCCCCCCCAATTTTAATGCCAGCCAGATAAAGCCATACGGCTGAAGGAGCCCCCAACCCTAACAATATCAGTTAGCAGCCGCCCAGAATTGCCGCATACATTAGATGCGACAGTTCTGGGACAGTACCCGTCTCTTCCCGATTTGCCCTGGTGCTTTGGCAAATCGGGGTAATAAGGAGTTAATGGCAGCCCATAGCTGCCACTAAATCCTAGATTAATCATGTCAGGCGTCTCCCCGAGATACCTTCCATGATTAATCTGTAAGTGACAGTAAATAAACACACACACACCAGAAAAATCTTTTACTAGAAATAAAAAACACAAACATATACCCTGGTTCAACAATTTAATCAGCCCGAAAAAGCCCTCCATGTCCGGCGTACTCCAGGATGGTCCAGCGTCGCTTCCAGCTCTGCTGCATGGAGGTGACAGGAGCTGCAGAAGACACCGCCGCTCCTGACAGCTCCACGCGGCAAATGAAGAGTGCCGCGCGATCAGCTGAGCTGTCACTGAGGTTACCTGCTGTCAACGCTGGATCCAGTGACAGCGGGTAACCTCAGTGACAGCTCAGCTGATCGCGCGTCTGTGTTCATTTGCTGCGTGGAGCTGACAGGAGCAGCGGTGTGTGCTGCAGCTCCTGTCACCTCCATGCAGCAGAGCTGGATGCGACGCTGGACCATCCTGGATTCCGCCGGACATGGAGGGCTTTTTCGGGCTGATTAAATTGTTGAACCAGGGTATATGTTTGTGTTTTTTATTTCTAATAAAGTAGGATTTTTGTGTACTCCCCGTAAAATCTCTTTCTCTGAGTCTTCATTGGGGGACACAGGACCATGGGTTATGCTGCTGTCACTAGGAGGCTGACACTAAGTAAACATAAAAAAGTTAGCTCCTCCCTAGCAGTATACACCCCGAGCCGGAGGCGGGCTCAGATCAGTTGGTGCACAAGCAGTAGGAGGAGTACCAGAATCACCATACATAAAAACAAGTTGTAACTAAAACAATGCAGCCGTGCAAACAAGAGGTCTATGAACATAAGACCGCTGAAAAATAGCAGGCAAATGCAATTGAACAACCAAAAAACCAAGCAGGGTGGGTGCTGTGTCCCCCAATGAAGACTCAGAGAAAGAGATTTTACGGTGAATACACAAAAATCCAACTTTCTCTATCGTTTCATTGGGGGACACAGGACCATGGGACGTCCAAAAGCAGTCCCTGGGTGGGAATACCGAAAACCCGCAGATAGGAAGAAAACAACAACCTCCCTCGGCGGGCTTGCACTATAATTGAATGCTGCCACCCTATTACAGGTGTGCAACTGCTGCCTGCAAGACCTTTCTCCCAAAACTAGCATCTGCCGATGCTTGGGTGTGAACCTGGTAGAACCTAGTAAAGGTGTGCAGGCTAGACCAGGTGGCGGCCTTGCAGACCTGGTCGGCCGACGCCTGATGCCTAATCGCCCAAGAGGCTCCCACTGCACGGGTAGAGTGCGCCCTTACCCCCCGCGGCGGAGACTTGTCCCGAATCCGATAGGCCTCTGATATGGCGGAACGGATCCATCTGGCAATTGTGGCCTTGGATGCCGATTCACCCCTCTTGGGACCAGAAGGGAGGACAAACAGACCATCTGACTTACGGAACGGCGCGGTTCTGGAGACATAAATTCTAAGTGCACGCACTAGGTCCAGGGTGTGCAAGGACCTCTCCAAGCTGTGAGAGGGGCCAGGACAGAAGGACGGAAGAACGATTTCTTCGTTAAGATGGAACGGGGAGACCACCTTTGGGAGAAAAGCGGGATCTGGCCGGAGAACCGCTTTGTCCTGGTGAAAAATCAAAAAGGGGGAACGACAAGAGAGAGCTGCCAGCTCTGACGTCCTGCGAATAGAAGTGATGGCAACGAGAAACACCACCTTCCAAGACAGGTGAGAAAGGGAAGATTCTCGCAAGGGCTCGAATGGGGGGCCCTGAAGTGACCCTAGGACTAGATTAAGGTCCCACGGCTCTAGAGGCCGACGGTACGGCGGTGCCAGGTGGGCCACTCCCTGGATGAAGGTCTTAACCTGTGAACGAGCGGCCAGTGGCTTCTGAAACAGGATTGATAACGCCGATATCTGGCCCTTTAGTGTTGCGAGCGAGAGACCCGCATCTAGGCCTGACTGCAAGAATGCCAATAGGGAAGGAAGGGAGAAGGCGAGAGGAGAAGAAATATTATGCTCTTCACACCACCTGAAGAAAACCTTCCACGTGCGGTAGTAAATTTTTGATGAAGATGGCTTCCTGGCCCTAATCATTGTCTGAATCACTCTTGAGGAAAAACCAGCCTTAGCTAGAACCCAGGATTCAACGGCCAAGCCGTCAAATTTAGGACCTGTGAGTTCTGATGGAAAAGAGGTCCCTGCTGCAGGAGATCTGGACGGTCTGGAAGGCGCCACGGAGCGTCTGCGAGGAGCTGAGTTAGTTCCGTGAACCATGCTCGCCTGGGCCAGTCCGGAGCCACTAGGATGACCGGTATTCCTTCCGCCTTGATCTTCTTGAGGACCCTCGGAATTAGAGGGAGCGGAGGGAAGATGTACGGGAGACTGAACTGGCTCCATGACAGGGTGAGGGCGTCGACTCCTAAAGCCAAGCGGTCGCGGCACCGCGCTACAAACTGCGGAACATGACGGTTGAACCGGGAGGCCATTAGGTCCACGTCCGGAACTCCCCATCTGTCGCAGATCTGGTTGAAGACTTCCCGGTTGAGGGACCATTCTCCGGAGGCGAGGCCTTCCCTGCTGAGGAAGTCCGCCGCCCAATTGTCCACGCCTGGGATGTGTACCGCTGAGATCAGGGAGTGATGACACTCGGCCCATTGCAAAATCTTCTTGACTTCTCGCATTGCCCCGACACTTCTTGTGCCGCCTTGGTGGTTGATGTACGCCACCGCCGTCGCATTGTCCGACTGGATCCTGACCGGGCAACCGTGTACTAGGTGTCGAAACTGCTGCAAGGCTAGCCGGATGGCTCTTATCTCCAAAATGTTGATCTGGAAACAACTCTCCCTCGGTGACCATCGGCCCTGCGCTGTGTGATGCCGAAACACTGCTCCCCAGCCCTGGAGACTGGCGTCGGTGGTCACTATCTTCCAGTGGAGCGGGAGGAAAGACCTTCCTGATGCGAGGTTGCGTTGATTGAGCCACCAACGGAGGGAGTGGCGGGTCTCCGGCGAAAGATGAAACCTGCGGTCCAGAGAAAAGGGAGATCTGTCCCACTTCTTCAGCAAGGCCAGCTGGAGGGGCCGGAGATGGAACTGTGCAAAGGGTACCGCTTCCTTCGCCGCCACCATACGACCGAGGACTCGCATGCCGAACCTGATGGAAACTTGGCGCTGACGCCGGAGAGCGCGGAGGCCTCGTTGTAGGGAAGACATCTTCTCCTGTGTGAGGAAAACTCGACCTTGGATGGTATCGAATACCATGCCTAAAAAGGTGATCCGACGGGCCGGGGTCAGAGAGGACTTCTTCCGATTTATCAGCCACCCTAACCGTAAAAGGGTGTCGATTGTGACCTGAACCCCAAGACGACAGTCCTCGAAGGAAGAGCCCTTTATCAACATATCGTCCAAGTACGGGATGACCATGACACCCCTGGAATGCAGGACGGACATGGCAGCAGCCATGATCTTCGTAAAGACCCTGGGTGCGGATGCGAGGCCGAAGGGAAGAGCCGTGAACTGGAAGTGATCTTCCGCTATCGCAAAGCGGAGGAACTGTTGGTGAGAGGTGGCTATCGGGACGTGAAGATAGGCGTCTTGAATATCCAGCGATGCCAGGAATTCGCCTACCTCCATGGACGCGATGACGGACCGGAGTGACTCCATTCGAAACGGCCGAGGCCTCACCGACCTGTTTAGAAGCTTTAGGTCGAGGACGGGACGGACAGAGCCGTCCTTTTTGGGGACCACGAAAAGGTTGGAATAGAACCCCTTGAAACGCTCTGCGGGAGGGACTGGTACCACGACTCCGGCTCGGAGGAGGGAGTCTATGGAGTGAAAGAACGCGCGAGCCCGCGCGGGAGACTGGGAGGGCGCGATAGGAAAAAACGTCTCGGTGGCTTTGCTTCGAATTCTATTTTGTAGCCTGATGTGATGATCTCTCTGACCCAGGCATCGGCGGTCAGGGGGATCCACACATGCTGAAAACGAGACAGACGCCCTCCCACAAGTCTGGCGTTGTTGCGCGCCGACCGCGAGTCACTTGGAGGAACGTCGGCGGTAACCAGAAGAGGATCTCGTGGACTGGCGGGGGCGTGAACGCCAGGCGGGATTGGTCTTGAATGACGGGGTCTTCCTGTCTCTCGGAGGAGAGCGGCTTTTCCGCGGCTGGGGATTGGAGTTGAAGCTGAGAAAGGGCCGGAAACGAGCGGTGGGGCGCCGATTCTGGAAGCGCTTGGGGCGCAATTGGGGGAGAGATGTACTCTTTCCTCCCGTTGCATCGGAGATCAACTGGTCCAGCCTATCTCCGAAGAGAAAATCCCCTAGGAAGGGCAGGGAAGTTAGTGACTTCTTAGAGGCCGCATCCGCGTTCCAGGACCGGAGCCAAAGGGCTCGACGGATGGCTACATTGTTGCTGGCGGCCTGGGTCGCGCAACTTGCAGACGCCAGGGCTGCATTGAGCAAGTACTCACACGCGAGGGAAATCTGCGAGGCGATGGGAACCAGGTCCGGATTGGCAGGAATGGCGCGGAGACCGCAGCGTAGCGTGTCCGCCCAGGACATCAGGGCCTTCGCAACCCAAACCGAGGCAAAGGCCGGAGAGAGGGATGTGCCCGCTGCCTCGAAGGCGGAACGGGCCAACCTGTCAATAGTACGGTCCGTAGGGTCCTTGAGAGACGTACCGTTAGTGAGTGGAAGGACTGTGTGAGAAGACAGGCGGGAGATTAGGGGGTCGACCACAGGGGAGCCTGCCCAATCCTTTCGAAGACCCTCAGGAAAGGGATAATGCAAATCGATGGACTTACCGCTGGTAAATACCCTGTCCGGCTGTTGCCTGTGGCTGCGCAGTAACTCAGCGAATTCTGGATGTCCGCTGAATGTGTTCTGGGCCCGCTTCACCCGCTTAAACGAGACCTGGGTGCTCTGGGAGGAGACGGGGTCCACCTGTACCTTCAAGGTCTGGTTTACTGCTTCTATCAGGCTATTCACCATGCGCCGAATATCAGCCGCCTGCTCTGAGTCCTGCAGGGGTGCCGCATCGGAATCATCATCGGAGCAGTCAGAAGCCTCCCTGGAGGACTGACGGTCTGGACCTGGGGATGAAGGTGAAACCTGGGAAGAGTCTGAGGACGAGACCTGGCGGGTCCGTTTCTGAGCAGCAGAGGAGGACCCTGCAACGGGGCTCATCTGCTCCGGAGGCGATTGCGCCGGGTCTGCGGGAATATGGGCGAGCGACGGCAGCAGGTGCAGAGCTTGCGCGATGGTCCGAGAAGCCTCAGAGAGGGAATCTACGGACTGGGACAGGGACGCTAGCCAGTCGGGGGGGGTGGGACGCAGGGCCCTGCAGCATATGGCGCTGTGGCGTCTGCGGTATCAGAAGCGTCGGCCGCGGAGTCCTGCGGAGGCTGCGCGTCTGTAGAACAGACGGAGCATAGTGGGGCGTCCTGACCCTGGAAAAACTTGGACTTGCAGGAGGAGCATGCAAAAAATAGTGCAAAGGGGTCCTGCTTGGATTGGGTGGGCTTAGCCTTAGGCATGGTGAAAACAGGTACTCTCCCTGGTGGCTGCTAGGAAGGAGACAGGAGAGGGTTAACTCGTCCCTAAACTCAGAGAATGCTGCCTAGTTAGGGCTACTCCTTAGGAGCAGAGCTTACCCAGGTCCTGCGTGCTGCCCACCAGTCCAGAAGGGGAAGTCCAGGAGAGCTGGCCAGCAGAGTCAGAATGCCGGCGCGCTGCAGCCTCAGGGGACCAGAGACAGGCTAAAATGGCGAGGGGACGCTGGAGGAGGCTGGGGGAGGAGCAGGATTCCGGCGCGAAAAACCGGAGGATTTACAGCCCCCACCATCAGCCAGAAGGCAGAGCAGTGGGAGGATACAGAGGGAGACGACCATCGGCCAATAGCGCTGCAGCGGGGGCGTGGCTAGGACGCAGGAGCGACTAGGCCGAGACCGGGGACTAAATTTATGGAGAGGGCCGGGGGAAAGTGCAGGAAAGGTTGGTCCTACCTGCAATCGGCGGCGCCGGCCCAGCGATGGATGCGGTGCAGGCAGGGCTCCCTGGCCCTGCCTGTGTACAGCGCTGCTCGTCCAGGAAGGCTCCGGGGGAGAGCGTGCTGAGGCAGGGTAGTGGACATCATGATGGGGGTAGCAGCCCCCTTTCAGGAGAAGGTTCCATCCCTGCTGTACTCCCCTGTACGCCCTTTGGGGTGATACCGCAGGGCGAATCAGGGGTGCCCACCAAACAACCTGCCCACACGCGCACCCCCGGGAGTGGTACCACGGGGACGGACGGGGGAGAGGGCCCGAAGTCTCAAGCCCCTGCGACCCTGGGGAGTGGTACCCACAGGGCTGCGGAGGATGAGTGAAGCGAATACCTGCAGAGAAAAAGACCACAGGTATGAGAGTGATGAGCGGCGCCGAAATAAAAGAAAAAAGCGCAAAAACATACATGGCTGAGGGGGGCCGAGACGGCCCACATCAGCCTCCTACGACACTAAGCTAAAACTGATCTGAGCCCGCCTCCGGCTCGGGGTGTATACTGCTAGGGAGGAGCTAACTTTTTTATGTTTACTTAGTGTCAGCCTCCTAGTGACAGCAGCATAACCCATGGTCCTGTGTCCCCCAATGAAACGATAGAGAAAGGATTTTTTCTGGTGTGTGTGTTTATTTACTGTAACTTACAGATTAATCATGAAAGGAATCTCAGGGAGACACCTGACATGATTAATCTAGGATTTAGCGGCAGCTATGGGCTGCCATTAACTCCTTATTACCCCGATTTGCCAAAGCACCAGGGCAAATCGGGAAGAGCCGGGTACTGTCCCAGAACTGTCGCATCTAATGTATGCGGCAATTCTGGGCGGCTGCTGACTGATATTGTTAGGGTGGGGGGCTCCCCATAACATGGAGCTCCCCATCCTGAGAATACCAGCCTTCAGCCGTATGGCTTTATCTGGCTGGCATTAAAATTGGGGGGGGGGGACCGCACGCCGTTTTTTTTAATTATTTATTTATTTATTTTATTTTACTGCACAGTATAGACACGCCCACCGGCTGCTGTGATTGGGTGCAGTGAGACACCTGTCACTCAGCGTGGGGGCGTGTCTCACTGCAACCAATCATAGGCGCCGGTGGGCAGGGAAAGCAGGGAATACGAGATTGTTTAATGAGCAGCCGGCTTTTTCAAAATAGTAAAAGCCGCCGCAGCAGTGTGAATGCCGTGCAGCGCCGCGCCAGTGATCGGGGAACGGCAAGTATGAGAGAGGGGGGGGAAACTGACCGACAGACTGTGAGAGAGGGACAGACAGACCGAGAGACCGACAGAGAGACAGAGACCGACCGACGGACTCAGGGAGATTGACCGACATACACAGAAATAGAAAGAATGGCCGACATCACTAGAAATAAAAACACCAAACGGACACGGACTATAGGTAGATGCATACGTGTTTACTAACGTGTGTGCACATACCCATAGACTTTCATTGTGTCCACCTGTGCGTGCTCCGTGCAGATAACAGACATGCATCCGTGCAAAACGCAAACACATACGGCTCACGGACACGCACACATGGACATAATGAAATAACGCACGTGTGACCACAATCATAGATTAACATTGGTGCATGTTTGTCCGTGTCTCCGGTATATACGGAAACGGAACAAACACGCACGTGTTTCACGGACGTGTGAAGGGGGCCTAAAGCTGCGTTTTTGGTCTTAGAAACGCAACAAAACGCACCAAAACGCAGCTATAATAACAATTTGCGTTTCTCATTGCGTCTTTCAACATCCCATTGCACTCAATGGATGAAAAACGCCGTGAAAAACGCGGGAATAATTGACATGCTGCATTTTTGTGGTCACCACAAAAATGCAGCTGAAAAAAAACGCTGTGTGCAGACAGCAAAAATGAAAACTCATAGACTTTGCTGGGGGAAGCAAAGTCATGCAGTTTTCTGGGCAAAAACGCACCCGAAAAACGCGCAAAAACGCCGCGAAAAACGCATTGTGTGAACTTACCCTAAAAACGTCACAGCAGTCTAATTAGCTTACACAAGATCATGTAGCTGTTGTGGAGGGGAGCTGGCTGTCAGACTCAGCCAGACTCCCCAAAGAAAAAGATAAACATGGTAAACATGCTAATCTTTCAATTTCAGCTCGGCAACTACGCTGGTGTTTAAGGATTAGGAAGCATTGACTCTAAAATTTCCTCTGAAATTCTCCTGTAACTTGGGCTAATATTTAATCTCCAGTTACAAGGGAAATCAGCAACAACAAAAAAATGAATGCATTGATGTTTTATAACCCCTCTCCTCCTTTAATGGGAGGCAAAGTGTATATTGCTATTGTAAGTTGCTATTTCTAGCTCTGCCCCATTGAAAAAATATGTCCAATATATAAAAATAATTTCTATGGAAAGGGGAACATAATAAGGGAAATAAGTCGTGAAAAAAAAGAAAGAGGCAAAAATTATATGAATATCCGAAGGAGAAAAAAAAAAATAGAACCATTATAAGAGCATATATGATAAAATCTAAAAATGTCCCTGGTCAGGGAGGATGGGAGGGGAGACATAAACAGGTTAATTGAATAAAGAGATTATATATATATATATATATATATATATATATATATATATATATATATATATATATATATATATAATCTTTATTCAATTAACCGGTTTAATATATATATTTCTTAAGAAAACAAAAGAAGGGAATTTTGTTTACTTACCGTAAATTCCTTTTCTTCTAGCTCCTATTGGGAGACCCAGACATTTGGGTGTATAGCTTCTGCCTCCGGAGGCCACACAAAGTATTACACTTAAAAGTGTAAAGCCCCTCCCCTTCTGCCTATACACCCTCCCGTGCCTCACGGGCTCCTCAGTTTTGGTGCAAAAGCAGGAAGGAGGAAACTTATAAATTGGTTAAAGGTAAATTCAATCCGAAGGATGTTCGGAGAACTGAAAACCATGAAACAATTGAACATGAACAACATGTGTACACAAAAGAACAACCAGCCCGAAGGGAACAGGGGCGGGTGCTGGGTCTCCCAATAGGAGCTAGAAGAAAAGGAATTTACGGTAAGTAAACAAAATTCCCTTCTTCTTTGTCGCTCCATTGGGAGACCCAGACAATTGGGACGTCCAAGAGCAGTCCCTGGGTGGGTAAAAGAATACCTCGATAACAAGAGCCGACACGACTCCCTCCTACAGGTGGGCCACCGCCGCCTGAAGGACCTGCCTACCTAGACTGGCATCTGCCGAAGCATAGGCATGCACTTGATAGTGCTTTGTGAAAGTGTGCAGACTAGACCACGTACCTGCCTGACACACCTGCTGAGCCGTCGCCCGGTGCCGCAATGCCCAGGACGCCCCTACGGCTCTGGTAGAATGGGCTTTCAGCCCGGAAGGAATCGGAAGCCCCGAAGAACGGTAAGCTTCAAGAATCGGTTCCTTGATCCACCGAGCCAAGGTTGACCTGGAAGCTTGCGAACCCTTACGCTGACCAGCCACAAGGACAAAAAGCGCATCTGAACGACGCAGGGGCGCTGTGCGAGACACGTAGAAACGGAGTGCTCTCACTAAATCTAATGAGTGCAAATCCTTTTCAAAGCGGTGAATTGGATTAGGGCAAAATGAAGGTAAGGTGATATCCTGATTAAGATGAAAAGGCGATACCACCTTAGGGAGAAATTCCGGAACAGGACGGAGAACCACCTTATCCTGGTGAAAAACCAGGAAGGGGGCTTTGCATGACAGTGCTGCAAGCTCCGACACTCTATGGAGTGAAGTAACTGCTACTAGAAATGCCACCTTCTGCGAAAGACGTGATAAAGAGACATCCCGCAGCGGCTCGAAAGGTGGTTTCTGAAGAGCCGTTAGCACCCTGTTGAGGTCCCAGGGTTCAAGCGGGCGCTTGTAAGGTGGGACTATGTGGCAAACTCCCTGCAGGAACGTGCGGACCTGCGGAAGCTTGGCCAGGCGCTTTTGAAAGAATATTGAGAGTGCCGAGACTTGCCCTTTGAGAGAACTAAGTGACAACCCCTTATCCATTCCGGATTGAAGGAAGGAAAAAAAAGTGGGTAAGGCAAAAGGCCAGGGAGTAAAACCTTTATCAGAACACCAGGACAAGAAAATCCGCCAAGTCCTGTGATAGATCTTGGCGGACGTCGGTTTCCTGGCCTGTCTCATAGTGGCAATGACATCCTGAGACAGCCCTGAAGACGCTAGGAGCCAGGACTCAATGGCCACACAGTCAGGTTGAGGGCCGCAGAATTCAGATGGAAAAACGGCCCTTGCGACAGCAAGTCTGGGCGGTCTGGCAGCGCCCATGGCTGACCCACCGTGAGATGCCACAGATCCGGGTACCATGACCGCCTCGGCCAGTCTGGAGCGACGAGAATGGCGCGACGGCAGTCGGACCTGATCTTGCGTAGTACTCTGGGCAGCATTGCCAGAGGAGGAAATACATAAGGCAGTCGAAACTGCGACCAATCCTGGACTAATGCATCCGCCGCCAGAGCTCTGTGATCTTGAGATCGTGCCATGATAGAGAAGTGGGAAGAAGCCACCACTGAAGGGACGTCTTTGTTGCAAGTTCCTGTCGAGAGAGTTCGACCTCCTGTCCCATTTGCGGAGAATGTCCCACTGGAGTGGCCGCAGATGGAATTGCGCGAAGGGCACTGCCTCCATCGCTGCTACCATCTTCCCCAGGAAGTGCATGAGGCGTCTCAAGGGGTGAGACTGAGTCTGAATCAGAGATTGCACCCCTGCCTGCAGTGACAGCTGTTTGTCTAGTGGTAGCTTGACTACCGCTGACTGTGTATGAAACTCCATCCCAGATAGGTCAGAGATTGGGTCGGTGTCAACTTGGATTTTGGGAAGTTGATGAGCCACCCGAACTGCTGGAGGGTCTCCAGAGCGACGGTAAGGCTGTGTTGACACGCCGCCCGAGAAGGTGCCCTGACTAGGAGATCGTCCAAGTAGGGAATCACCGAGTGCCCCTGAGAATGCAGGACCGCCACAACGGATGCCATGACTTTGGTGAAAACCCGTGGGGCTGTCGCCAGGCCGAAGGGCAATGCCACGAACTGAAGGTGTTCGTCCCCTATGGCGAAACGCAAAAAGCGTTGATGTTCTGGTGCGATCGGCACATGGAGATAGGCATCCTTGATGTCGATCGATGCGAGGAAGTCTCCTTGTGACATCGAGGCGATGACCGAGCGGAGAGATTCCATCCGGAATCGTCTGGTGCTCACGTGTTTGTTGAGCAATTTGAGGTCCAGAACGGGACGGAATGATCCGTCTTTCTTTGGTACCACGAATAAGTTGGAGTAAAAACCGCGACCCTGTTCCTGAGTGGGAACGGGGGTCACGACGCCTTCTTTTTTCAGAGCGTCCACTGCTTGAAAAAGTGCGTCTGCTCGCGCGGGGGGCGGGGAGGTTCTGAAGAAACGAGTCGGAGGACGAGAGCTGAACTCTATCCTGTAACCGTGAGACAGGATGTCTCTCACCCATCGGTCTTGAACATGTGGCCACCAGGCGTCGCGAAAGCCGAAAGCGGGAGAGCCTGCCACCGACCGAGTATGCGGTTCGGGGATGCCGTGAGTCATGAGGAGGCCGCCTTGGAAGCAATGCCTCCGGCGGTCTTTTGGGGGCGTGACTTAGACCGCCACGCATAGGAGTTCCTCTGGCCTTTGTCCTGTCTATTGGACGAAGAGGACTGTGGCTTGGCGGAGGGACGAAAGGACCGAAACCTCGATTGTATTTTTCGTTGCTGAGGTCTCTTAGGTTTAGACTGGGGCAAGGAGGAGTCCTTTCCCTTGGATTCCTTAATAATCTCATCCAATCGTTCGCCAAACAATCTCTCGCCAGAAAACGGCAAACCGGTTAAGAACCTCTTGGAAGCCGAGTCTGCCTTCCATTCGCGCAGCCACATGGCTCTGCGGACTGCCACAGAATTAGCGGATGCCACCGCTGTACGGCTAGCAGAGTCTAGGACTGCATTCATGGCGTAGGAAGAAAACGCCGACGCCTGAGAGGTTAAAGATGCAACTTTCATGGAGAAGGAAACACGGCATGAGGCTCCGGCTGTCGTACCCGCAATGGGTACCTCAACCTTAACAGCACCGCCGACTTAGTGGGGTGAGAAGGGAGCATGCCGGGGGCCCCGTGGGTGCCTTCTTTTCTTCCAACCGATACAATCAGCAGCTGCTGCTGACTAAAATGTAGATGTGTGAGTGGATGTGTGCCTCCTTCTACACAAAGCATAAAACTGAGGAGCCCGTGAGGCACGGGAGGGTGTATAGGCAGAGGGGAGGGGTTACACTTTTGAGTGTAATACTTTGTGTGGCCTCCGGAGGCAGAAGCTATACACCCAATTGTCTGGGTCTCCCAATGGAGCGACAAAGAAAACAGCTTATTCAAGGAAAACCTATTGATTATGAAATTAAGATACTTAAGAGAGAGTCTTAGATGCATCAATCTACAATGCGGCTGCTTACTTCATCTTGTGTGCGCTGTAATTTTGGACTGTTTTCATAGAGAACCAGAACCAAAGCAAAGAGCGACATCATAAGGCCATGTCCAAAATCTCCAAACATCACGGCAAACAGAAATGGAAATGTGATAATGGTGTAGGGAGCTGTAATATGGAAAAACACAAATGTCAGTTCTGCACCTACCTTCTGATATTATGACAGAGCTGCCATGGATTGTGTCTAGTAATGCAGCTCAGACATATTCACATGGATGATGATGATGATCTGCAGTACTAGACACAATAGATGGATGTAAGGTTGTTTGTGGAAATAAAGGAGACCCTTTTTTCAAATAATGGACCATCCCTTTAAGTTGTTATAAAAATGAAAAGCTGAACAGTCTTGACTATGAAACATACCTGGATTTACTTCTCGGTAGGTCCCCACACCATACGCATCTACTATGTTCTGAAAGCCCACAGTGAATTTGTTTGTACGTATTAATGTTGGAGGGGTGTCATTGGTGGGAATGCGGTTTATGAAGGAGGGGACAGTTGCACCACTCTTTCTCTGTTTGATGAGAACAGACATTCATTGAAGCCCCCACTGTACAGATTTCATCAGAATATCAAACATATCGAAAGAATTACAACAAGTTAAAACTTGATCTATTGCAAAAGATCTTACCGAGCCTTCCTCAAGAGCTCTTTTGAGGTTCTGGAGATCGGCCAGAGGACACCAAACTTCGGCAATTAAGCATTTATTAGTCACATCAAAACTACAAAAATTCAGCACATGGTAAATCGCCTTCATCTTCTTGACCTGAATAACCCATTTGTAGACAGACTCCGATGCCTTGAAGAGAACTTGCTTCAAATAATCTTCTGTCTGGTTAATCACCTATATGAAGTTGGAAATGCGGTGAGCAGAAAGTAAAGACAATTTATAACAAAGACATATTGTTATATATATTGTTGGCAGAATCCAATCTCAAGAAAGGTGCGGCAGAATTTCTTGATTTTTAAGATAGTCTGCAGTATAATGCCAGGCTGTTTTCTATTGGGATTACCAAAGCCCAACTCTACAGCATCAGGAGTTCAATTTGATCTTGTGCTGATAAAAATTAAGGAGCTTGAAATATATTATATACAAGTTGAAAATGGCAATAGAAAAGTTTTACCTATGGCCAGTATCACCTGTCAACCATGTAACTAGATTAGTCTTTTACAGATTCCCTTTGATTTGAGTGAAAGATCATCTCTCAGCAGGTTTTTGATATGTAATCTGAGGACAGTATGAGGTAGAGTCTAAAGGGTGCTTTACACACTGCAACATCGCTAGCGATGTCGTGCGCGATAGCACCCGCCCACGTCGCTGTTTCGTCATGGGGGTGATCGTTGCCGTAGCGAACAATATTGCTACGGCAGCGTCACACGGACATACCTGCTTAGCGACGTCGCTGGAGACATCGAACAACCTCTCCTTTAAGTGGGAGGTGTGTTCAGCGTCACAGCAGCATCACTAAGCGATCGCCCAATAGCAGAGGAGGGGCGGAGATGAGCGGCCGGAACATGCCGCCCACCTTCTTGCTTCCTCATTGTAGGTGGACGCAGGTAAGGAGATGTTCCTCGTTCCTGCGGTGTCACACATAGCGATGTGTGATGCCGCAGGAACGACGAAAAACCAGCGGCATACACCACCAACGATATTATGAAAAGGAGCGACGTGTCAACGATCAACGATTTTTGCTGTTTTTGCGAACGTTGATCGTCGCTCCTAGGTGTCACACGCTGCGATGTCGCCAACGACGGATGTGCGTCACTAACGATATGACCCCGACGATATATCGCTAGTGATGTCGCAGTGTGTAAAGCACCCTTAAGTCACAGATTTTAGCAAAGTGTCACTTATTAGGCTGTGTGCAGTTTACATGAAATAAAGGTTTTATTACCAGGAAATAATCACTGCTCGGACTATAGCAACATGTGAGCCCTGGTCCGACACCAATCCCTCGTCTGAGAAGCAGCTCACGGGCTTTAGATGATGTACACAGACAGCTGTGGTGTTGTGTTAGCTATCTAAGCTTTGCAACATATAAAAACTCTGAGTGTATCAAAACCGCTGCACCCAGTAAAATAACTGATACATCATTGGAGTCAGGGTCTCCTTTCCTACATTATGCTGCTCTCAGATGAGGTAGCAAAAACCTGATGACAGATTCCCTTTAAAGAGGTTGTCCCATTTTCATTTAGCACATTTTAAAAAACAAATGTTCCTGTGCAGAGATAACCTTATATATGTGCCCCTGCTATGTATTGTGTAATGGCCATGTCTGACTGTACAGGAACATGGTCTGGTCATACCACAGCTCCTCAGCAGGGAGGAAGCAAAGGTGTATACAAACAGGACAGCACTGGATCGCAGCTCATTCTTCCTGTGAGGTAAAACATGTTATTAAACATGCTGGGAAATTTCTTGACCTCACAGAAAGTATTATCTACAATCCAATGCTGTAATATCTGCACACTCTTTTACTACCTCCACTGCCCAGGTGCTGCGGTATGATCAGACCATGTCCCTGTTCGATCAGACACAGCCATTACACAGTACATAGCCATGACACATTTATAAGATTATCTCAGCACAGGAACATTTGTTTTTACATATCCAATTGTGGAACATATTTTTATTTCAAGATCTGTCGATTAACATGTACTTAGTTATAGGTTTATGGTGTGGCAACAAACAATTGTAAAACTAATGGACATCACATTAAATTACAGGATAGGAAAAACCTACCGCATGAAGGTCTTGAATTCTTGTGTTCAGCCCAGCCATGATCTCCTGACGTTCTTCAGGAGAGTTTGGGTAAGGATACATATGGCAATGGTAACTAAAAAGAAGAAAGAAAATAAAAATGTAGAGCAGAATTTACAACTAGAATACGTGCTCATCACCTGACTGCTCTAAACTAGTGTACAAAACGGAATTTATTTTTTTTAAATAAATCTGCATCACTAAAAGTAAATCTGAATGGTATATCACAAATGTATTATAGCAGTCTTTACTATTAAAATATTAATGAGTAAGAAAAACAATCAGTAACATGCAGTTTGCATAGAAATTTTACTCACCAGTCACAGATAATCTTAACTTTTTGTCCAATTTGGTCTCCCCAATACGAAATTAAAAACACAAACCATTTAGTTGGTTCTCCCTATAAATGGAGAAGACAAATGATGAGTCACAGAACCCCAAATTTTATATGTTGATACCCTATCATTATGGTCATGTCACACACAACGACAGCGACGACGACGTCGCTGCTAAGTCACCATTTTCTATGGCGTAGCAGCGACCTTGCTAGCGATGTCGCTGTGTGTGACATCCAGCAACGACCTGGCCCCTGCTGTGAGGTCCCCGGTTGTTGCTGAATGTCCTGGACATTTTTTTGGTCATTGCTCTCCCGCTATGAAGCACACATCGCTGTGTGTGACAGCGAGAGAGCAACGAACTGAATGTGCAGGGAGCCGGCTTCTGCGGACGCTGGTAACCAAAGTAAATATCGGGTAACCAAGCAAAGGCTTGGTTACCCGATATTTACCTTCGTTACCAGCGTCTGCAGCTTCTTGAAGCCGGCTGCCTGCTCCCTGCACACGTATCCAAGGTACACATCGGGTAACTATAAGCAAAGCGGTTTGCTTATTAACCAGATGTGTACTCTGGCTACGAGTGCAGGGAGCCAGCGCTAAGCGATGTGCGCTGATAACCAAGGTAAATATCGGGTAACCAAGCGAAGCACTTTGCTTGGTTATCCGATATTTACCTTAGTTACCAAGCGCAGCATCGCTTCCACGCGTCGCTGCAGGCTGGGGGCTGGTCACTGGTGAGATCTGCCTGACAGCTCACCAGCTACCATCTAACGACGCAGTAGCGATCCTGATAAGGTCAGATCATCGTCGTAATCGCTGCTGTGTCGCTACGTGTGACCTAGGCTTATGTGTTAGGGCACAAATATCAAATCGGTGGTGGTCCAACTCCCACTGTTCAGCTTCTTTCATCCAGACGCTGCCAGAGTTCCAAACCGTGTATGGAGCAGAACACCACAACTCTGTACACTGTGTAGAGGCAGGACTTAGGTGCTGCAGCTTAGCTCCTATTGAGGTGAATAAGATACATCAGCACTACATCAGAATGATAGACCTTCAGTAAGCCATTAGTGGACTATTTGACATGTTTAATTGTGTTCTGTCTTTTGGTGATTTTTACGAATGGCATAAGAATGTCCCTGGCAACAAAACAAGTCGCTTAGAAACACTGGAATAAAAACTTGTATTTCTATGTTCCCCAATTGGAGATGTGACTTCCACAATGTCACCTGACCACACCGAATCTACAGTTAGGTCCAAAAACATTTGGACAGCATGCAACTAATATTATATAAAAAGAAACAACTAAAATGCAAGTGCAGACTTTCAGGTGTAATTAAAGGGGTTGAACAAAAATATCCTGAAAACGTTTAGAAATTTCAACCATTTTTCTACAAATCCTCATTTCAGGGGCTCAAAAGTAACAGGACAAATTATCTTTACCAAAAATAAAATGTTCATTTTTAATACTTTGTAGAAAATCATTTTCAGGCAATGACTGCCTGAAGTCTGGAAGCCATAGCCATAACAAACGTTGAGTTTCCTCCTTTGTGATGCTTTGCCAGGCTTTTTCTGCAGCTGATGTCAATTGTTGCTAGTTCATGGGTCTTTCTGCATTACATTTTGTCCTCCTAAGCATATATAACGCATGCTCGATGGAACTGCGCGCTGATGATTGATTCGACCATTACATTCGAATATTCCACTTCTTTGCCTGAAAAAAACTCTTGGATTGCATTTTCAGTAAGTTTGGGTCACTGCCCATCAGTACTGTGAAGCACCGTCCAATCAACCTCGCTGCATTTGGTTGAATATGCACCACGGCAATCGGCATGAGCAGGATAAAGCGCCACAATTAGCGCATTTAATGGATGGGGCTGTGGGCTGCTATGTTTATCCAATAGCCATAGAACTCCCCAGACTGAGAATACCAGCCCCCAGCTGTCCGCTTTATCTTGGCTATCAAATTTGAGAGGGACCTCCCGCCGTTTAAAAATGATTAATTTAAATAATTTTTTAAAAAGCCGCATGGTGTCCCTTGCATTTTGATACACAGCTGGGTGCTGCAGTCAGCAGCCGTCTGCTTTATTTGTGCTGGGTATCAATATATGGGAGACCCTATGCATTTTTTTCCAATTATTTATTTTTCCACTCCACAACCAAATCACACATGCCGACAGTCTGACTGCAACCAATCACAGACGCCGTCACAGAGGGTGGGGCAGGAGAAGCAGTGAATATATATGAAAGCTAATAATTGGACCTGGAAGTAGTGCGACAGCTGTGCGGGAGATTCGGTAAATATAATTTTCTTCCTTTACAGCCCACTAGCCCTTACTAACACTATTTTACAGCACACGTTTGGGTCCTCATAAACATATGTGGAATTCGGCTTTTAGGCTCATGTTAGGCTCAAGTCTGGTCCCGAACTGGACTTTTTTTTTTTTTTTAAGTTCCTACAGACTCGCCGAAGCCGAACATAGCGGGTTTGCCCATGTCTACTCATGAAGTCTTCTTTTTATGGATACTGGAACAGCTACTTGCTGGAGACTTTCTTCACTTGAGTGGATGTTGCAAAGGGTTTTCCTTCACCATGGAAAGGATTCTGCGATCTTCCACCACTGTTGTCTTTCAAGGATGCCCAGCATTTTTGAGTTCCCGAGCACACCAGTGCGCTTTTATTGCAGAACATACCAAACTGTTGATTTGGCAACTCTACCATTTTTGCTATTTCCCTGATGGATTTCTAATTTTTTTTTATCAGCTTACTGATGGCCTGTTTCTTTTCCATTCAGAACTCCTTTGACCATGTGTTGTGGGTTCACAGTAACATCTCTCAAATACAAATTCCACACCTGGAATCAGCTCCAGACCTTTTACCTGCTTAATTGATGATGGATTAATGAGGGAATAGCCCATGCAGCCCCATTATAGAGCTTCTGAGATAATTGTCCACTTACTTTTTGTCCCTTGAAAAAGAGGCAACAAGATATTAAAGAGCTGTAAATTCTAAACCCTTACTCCATTTAAGATGTGAACACCCTCAAATTAAATCTGGGGGTCTGCACTTTAAGTCAATATTATTTGCCTAACTGTATTTTGAATATGCTTTGGTAAATAGCTAAAATGTCAAAACTTGTTCCACTGTCCAGTGGTCCTAACTGTACATTACTAGCACTGTACAGCCTTATTAAAGGGAACCTGTCACCAGTTTTTCCCTTATGAGCTGCAGCCACCACCAGTGAGTCCTTATATACGGCATTCCAGAATGCTGTATATAAAGAGTGCAGGCCGCTTTGTATAACATAAAAAAAGGGAATTTTGTTTACTTACCGTAAATTCCTTATCTTCTAGCTCCTATTGGGAGACCCAGACAATTGGGTGTATAGCTTCTGCCTCTGGAGGCCACACAAAGTATTACACTTTTAAAAAAGTGTAACCCCTCCCCTCTGCCTATACACCCTCCCGTGGATCACGGGCTCCTCAGTTTGGTGCAAAAGCAGGAAGGAGAAAACTTATAAATTGGTCTAGGGTAAATTCAATCCGAAGGATATTCGGAGAACTGAAGACCATGAACCAAAAGAACAAATCAACATCAACAACATGTGTACACAAAAGAACAACCAGCCCGAAGGGCACAGGGGCGGGTGCTGGGTCTCCCACTAGGAGCTAGAAGAAAAGGAATTTACGGTAAGTAAACAAAATTCCCTTTTTCTTTGTCGCTCCATTGGGAGACCCAGACAATTGGGACGTCCAAGAGCAGTCCCTGGGTGGGTAAAGCAATACCTCAATAAAAAGAGCCGAAAACGGCCCCCTCTTACAGGTGGGCAACCGCCGCCTGGAGGACTCGCCTACCTAGACTGGCGTTTGCCGAAGCATAGGTATGCACTTGATAGTGCTTCGTGAAAGTGTGCAGACTAGACCACGTAGCTGCCTGACACACCTGCTGAGCCGTCGCCCAGTGCCGCAATGCCCAGGACGCACCTACGGCTCTGGTAGAATGGGCTTTCAACCCTGAAGGGAGCGGAAGCCCAGAAGTACGGTAGACCTCGAGAATCGGTTCCTTGATCCACCGAGCCAAGGTTGACTTGGAGGCCTGAGATCCCTTACGCTGGCCAGCGACAAGGACAAAGAGCGCGTCTGAACGGCGCAGGGGCGCCGTGCGAGACACGTAGACCCGGAGTGCTCTCACTAGATCCAAAGAGTGCAAATCCTTTTCACACTGGTGAATTGGATTAGGGCAAAAGGAAGGCAAGGAGATATCCTGATTTAGATGAAAAGGGGATACCACCTTAGGGAGAAATTCCGGGACAGGACGCAGAACTACCTTATCCTGGTGGAAAACCAGGAAGGGAGCTTTGCATGACAGCGCTGCAAGCTCAGACACTCTGCGAAGTGATGTGACTGCCACCAGGAAGGCCACCTTCTGAGAAAGACGGGAGAGAGAGACATCCCGCAGCGGCTCAAAAGGCGGCTTTTGAAGAGCCGTCAGGACCCTGTTAAGATCCCAAGGTTCCAACGGACGTTTGTAAGGTGGAACCATGTGGCAAACCCCCTGCAGGAACGTGCGGACCTGCGGAAGCCTGGCTAGACGCGTTTGAAAAAACACGGAGAGCGCCGACACTTGGCCCTTGAGAGAGCCGAGGGACAAACCCTTGTCCATTCCAGATTGTAGGAATGAAAAATGTGGGTAATGCAAACGGCCATGGAGGAAAACCGTTAACAGAGCACCAGGATAAGAAGATTTGCCAAGTCCTGTGATAGATCTTGGCGGACGTTGGTTTCCTGGCTTGTCTCATGGTGGCAATGACATCCTGAGATAACCCTGAAGACGCTAGGAGCCAGGACTCAATGGCCACGCAGTCAGGTTGAGGGCCACAGAATTCAGATGGAAAAACGGGCCTTGTGACAGCAAGTCTGGGCGGTCTGGAAGTGCCCACGGTTGACCCACCGTGAGATGCCACAGATCCGGATACCACGACCGCCTCGGCCAGTCTGGAGCGACTAGAATGGCGCGACGGCAGTCGGACCAGATCTTGCGTAGTACCCTGGGCAGCATCGCCAGAGGGGGAAACACGTATGGCAGTCGAAACTGCGACCAATCCTGGACCAAAGCGTCCGCTGCCAGAGCTCTGTGATCCTGAGACCGTGCCATGAAGGCCGGGACCTTGTTGTTGTGTCGTGACGCCATGAGATCGACGTCCGGCGTTCCCCAGCGGCGACAGATCTCTCGAAACACGTCTGGGTGAAGAGACCATTCCACCGCGTCCATGCCCTGACGACTGAGAAAATCTGCTTCCCAGTTTTCCACGCCCGGGATGTGAACTGCGGAGATGGTGGAGTCTGTGTCTTCCACCCACTGCAGAATCCGCCGGACTTCCTGGAAGGCTTGACGACTGCGAGTGCCGCCTTGGTGGTTGATGTAGGCGACGGCAGTGGCGTTGTCCGACTGGATTCGGATCTGCATGCCCTCCAGCCACCGATGGAAAGCCAATAGGGCTAGATATACTGCCCTTATCTCCAGGATATTGATCTGAGGGGACAATTCTATTGGAGTCCAGGTTCCTTGAGCCCTGTGGTGGAGAAAAACCGCTCCCCAACCTGACAGGCTCGCGTCCGTGGTGACCACGGCCCAGGTTGGGGGTAGGAAGGATTTTCCCCGGGCCAGAGATGTGGGTAGGAGCCACCACTGAAGTGATGTTTTGGTTGCGAGGGAAAGAGATGTTCTTGTCGAGGGAAGCAGCACTCTTGTCCCATTTGCGAAGAATGTCCCATTGGAGTGGCCGTAGATGGAATTGCGCGAACGGCACTGCCTCCATAGCTGCAACCATCTTCCCCAGGAAGTGCATGAGGTGCCTTAAGGGGTGTGACTGACTCCGAAGAAGTGACTGCACCCCCGCCTGCAGAGAAAGCTGTTTGTCCCGCGGCAGCATGACTAACGCTGGCTGGGTATGAAATTCCATCCCGAGGTAAGTCAGTGATTGGGTCGGCGTCAACTTGGATTTCGGGAAATTGATGATCCACCCGAACTGCTGGACAGTCGCCAGAGTGACAGTAAGACTTTGTTGACACGCCACCAGAGAAGGGGCCCTGACTAGGAGATCGTCCCAGTAAGGGATCACCGAGTGGCCCTGAGAGTGCAGGACCGCCACGACGGATGCCATGACTTTGGTGAAAACCCGTGGGGCTGTCGCCTGGCCGAAAGGCAATGCCACGAACTGGAGGTGTTCGTCCCCGATGGCGAAACGCAGGAAACGTTGATGTTCGGGTGCGATCAGCACATGGAGATAAGCATCTTTGATGTCGATCGATGCTAGGAAGTCTCCTTGTGACATCGAGGCGATGACCGAGCGGAGAGATTCCATCCGGAACCGTCTGGTTCTCACATGTCTGTTGAGCAGCTTGAGGTCCAGAACGGGACGGAATGACCCGTCCTTTTTTGTCACCACGAACAAGTTGGAGTAAAATCCGCGACCACGTTCCTGAAGGGGAACGGGAATCACAACTCCTTCCATCTTCAGAGCGTCCACTGCCTGAAAAAGTGCGTCGGCCTGTGCGGGGGGTGGGGAGGTTCGGAAGAAACGAGCCGCAGGACGAGAGTTGAACTCTATCCTGTAACCATGAGACAGAATGTCTCTCACCCATCGGTCTTGAACATGTGGCCACCAGGCGTCGCCAAAGCGGGAGAGCCTGCCACCGACCGAGGATGTGGTTAGATGAGGCCGAGAGTCATGTGGAGGCCATCTTGGAGGCAGTGCCTCCCGCGGCCTTTTGGGGGCGTGACTTGGACCGCCACGCATAGGAGTTCCTCTGGCCTTTCTCCGGCCGGTTGGACGACGAGGATTGGGTCTTGGCGGAGGGACGAAAGGACCGAAACCTCGATTGGATTTTTCTCTGCTGAGGTCTCTTAGGTTTGGACTGGGGTAAAGAGGAGTCCTTTCCCGAGGATTCCTTAATAATCTCATCCAACCGTTCGCCAAACAAACGGTCGCCAGAAAAAGGCAAACCAGTTAAGAACCTTTTGGAAGCAGAGTCTGCTTTCCATTCGCGCAGCCACATGGCCCTGCGGACTGCCACGGAGTTAGCAGATGCCACAGCCGTACGGCTAGCGGAGTCCAGGACGGCGTTCATGGCGTAGGACGAAAATGCTGATGCCTGAGAGGTCAAGGAAGAAACCTGCGGAGCAGAATTCCGCGTGACGGCATTAATCTCAGTCAGACATGCCGAGATTGCTTGGAGAACCCACACGGCCGCAAAGGCCGGGGCGAAAGACGCGCCCGTGGCCTCATAAATAGACTTCACCAAGAGCTCTATCTGTCTGTCAGTGGCATCCTTCAGGGATGCGCCATCGGCAACAGACACAACGGACCTAGCAGCCAATCTAGAGACTGGAGGATCCACCTTGGGAGAGTGTGCCCAGCCCTTAACGACTTCAGGTGAAAAGGGGTAACGCGTGTCAGTGTGCCGTTTAGCAAAGCGCTTGTCCGGGACCGCTCTGGGCTTCTGGATAGCGTCCCTGAAGTTAGAGTGATCAAAAAACGTATTGCGCGTACGTTTGGGGAATCGAAATTGGTGTTTCTCCTGCTGAGAAGCCGGCTCCTCTGCAGGAGGAGTTGGGGGTGAGAGATCCAGCACCTGGTTGATGGACGAGATAAGATCATTTACCAAGGCGTCCCCCTCAGGGGCATCAAGGTTAAGGGTGAAGTCAGGGTCAGAGCCCTGAGTTCCCACGTCCGCCTCGTCTTCCTGAGAGTCATCAAGCTGGGATCCAGAGCAGCGTGAGGAGGCCGGGGAAGAGTCCCAGCGAGGCCGCTTAGCCGGCCTGGGGCTGCGATCCGGGCAGGAGTCCTCCGCCTGGGACCTAGAGGCTATCCTGGGAGCCCGCTGCGGCGCGGACCGAGAGGGGCCTGGAGGAGACAAACTAACAGGGGCCGGCGCCTGTAAAGGGCCCGGTCTGGACTGCAAAGCCTCAAGGAGCTTAGATGACCATTTGTCCATAGACTGTGCAATGGATTGAGAAAGTTGCAGGGCCTGGTCCCTGGGGGTGAAGAAGCTCCGGACCGGCAGGTTCCAACAGGGGCTGGGGATGGAGCACGGTCCCAGCACGTGGATGACCACTTAGGATCCCACTTCTCCCAGAGCCGCATAAGGGATGGTGAAGGAGACGGCATGTGGCTCCAGCCTCTGTACCCGCAATGGGTACCTCAACCTTAACAACACCGCCGACATAGTGGGGTGAGAAGGGAACATGCCGGGGACCCCATCGGGGTCCTCTTTTCTTCCATCCGTCATAACTATGTATGAGAATGCATGAGTGGATGTGTGCCTCCTTCCACACAAAGCATAAAACTGAGGAGCCCGTGATCCACGGGAGGGTGTATAGGCAGAGGGGAGGGGTTACACTTTTTTAAAAGTGTAATACTTTGTGTGGCCTCCAGAGGCAGAAGCTATACACCCAATTGTCTGGGTCTCCCAATGGAGCGACAAAGAAAACACCTTTATAAACACTCACCTAGGGGGCAATCCGGTCTGATGGGTGTCGTGGTTGCGGGTCTGGTACCTCCTCTCTGCTGTGATCGCCGTCGTCCTTCTTTTAAGCACCGTGTGTATGGTGTGTCCTACGTCATTCACACAGGCCGGCATTGCGGTCCTGCGCAGGCGCACTTTGATCTGTCCTACTGAGGGCAGATCAAAGTACTGTAATGTGCGGGCGTGAGGAAAGGTCAAAGACCACCGGCACATGCGCACTACAATAGTATGATCTGCCATCCACAGGACAGATCAAAGTGCGCCTGTGCAGTAGCGCCTGTGCAGTATCGCAATGCCAGCCTGTGTGGATGACGTATAACGTGTGATGCACACGGGCCTCAGAAGAAGGAGGACGGCGATCACACAAAATGGAAGAGGCATCGGACCGAGAGCAGCCACAAACATCGGACTGGACCACCCCCTAGATGAGTATTATAAAGGTGTTTTTTTTACTTTATACAGAGCGGCCTGTTCTCTTATATACAGTGTTTTAGTATTCTGTATTTAAGAGCTTACTGGGGGTGTCCGCAGTTCATAAGGAAAAACCTGGTGACAAGTTCCCTTTAAGAAATATGTATGTGTTAGTTAAAGTGTAACTGTCATTCTATAAAATGTTTCTAGATTGGTGGTATTGTCCATCTTTAGAGATTTTCTGAAAGAAGGTCCTTCAGGTCACCATGGAGGCTACAGGGGTTTCAAACCCTGAAGGACCCTGTGCAGTCCACTTATTTATGATCCATATGATATTACTCTGCTATTAAAAAAAATGTTACATCATCTGCTTCCCTCAGCCAAAACCGTAATCCTAAGGCACTGATAGACAACTGATTCTTGATCCATTGATGAGTGGTTCTTAGAAACTGTTCAAATCTTAAAGGATGGAAGAGCTGATGGCCCAGACGCATTTGGACTATAGTAGATATGCATTCACTTGTTTCCACTAGGAATCCTTCCTAACCTCCCCAAACTATCATAGAATTGTAGATTGACTCTTAAATCCAACTTGGCTCCTTTTTGTTTGGTATGTATCATTTCCAGCATAATTCCATCTGAAGCATCTATTTTCCTGACAGGGATAATTGTGTGGTAACATCCAACCCTTGCCGATCTCTTTCCTTTTCTTCTCCTCTTCTTTTCTGCAACTGATAACACTTTACAAGGCTGTAACATCTGGGAATTTCAACACTAATTGGTTAATCTAAGGGGATGCTTGCCCAACTTGTGTTCTGCACTCCAATTTGTGAATTGCCTTTTTATATTTATTATATTAATCATATTCCCTGGGTTCAAATTTTTGTTTGTACAATTTGCAGTATATTTCCTATATACCTTGTTTTATTTGCTTCAAAAAGAAGAAAATTTTGAATTTGAAGAAAAAAAAAAAAGAAGAAAAAAGGTTTTCCAGGTATTACATGAACTGCATGGCAAAACACCGGTGTGAATTCCTGCATAAGCTTCGTGCACCAGCTGCAAACCACAGAAGAGTGTTTTCACCGGTCTGTGGGGGTCTCAGAACCAGCACCTACACCAGTCAAACACTGCACTGCTTAGAATATATAAAACTTCTTAAAATCAGTTACCCTTTACTCTTAGCAAGCATAAAACAGACATTTATTTTTTAAGTTTTTGAAAACATCCCATCTAAAATGTATACAGTTCACCAAAACAATATGTGCTGATAATTGTATCCCAAGATGTGATTTAGAAAATATCTTTTTTAAAAAAAAATTAGAAAAAACAAAATGATAATTGAATAACCTTAAAAAGAATTATAAAAAAAAAGAAGGGAATTTTGTATACTTACCGTAAATTCCTTTTCTTCTAGCTCCAATTGGGAGACCCAGACAATTGGGTGTATAGCTACTGCCTCCGGAGGCCACACAAAGTATTACACTCAAAAGTGTAAGGCCCCTCCCCTTCTGGCTATACACCCCCAGTGGGATCACTGGCTCACCAGTTTAGTGCAAAAGCAAGAAGGAGGAAAGCCAATAACTGGTTTAAAGACCAATTCAATCCGAAGAAACATCGGAGAACTGCAACCATTCACATGAACAACATGTGTACCGAAAAAAACCCTAAGAAAACAGGGCGGGCGCTGGGTCTCCCAATTGGAGCTAGAAGAAAAGGAATTTACGGTAAGTATACAAAATTCCCTTCTTTGTCGCTCCATTGGGAGACCCAGACAATTGGGATGTCCAAAAGCAGTCCCTGGGTGGGTAAAAGAATACCTCGTGGTAGGGCTGTCAAACAGCCCTTTCGTACAGGTGGGCAACCGCCGCCTGAAGGACTTGTCTACCTAGGCTGGCGTCTGCCGAAGCGTAGGTATGCACCTGATAATGCTTGGTAAAAGTGTGCAGACTCGACCAGGTAGGTGCCTGGCACACCTGCTGAGCCGTAGCCTGGTGCCGTAATGCCCAGGACTCACCCACGGCTCTGGTAGAATGGGCATTCAGCCCTGAGGGAACCGGGAGCCTAGCAGAACGGTAGGTTTCAAGAATTGGTTCCTTGATCCACCGAGTCAGGGTGGATTTGGAAGCTTGCGACCCCTTACGCTGACCAGCGACAAGGACAAAGAGTGCATCCGGGCGGCACAGGAGCGCCGTGCGGGAATGTAGATCCTGAGTGCTCTCACCAGATCCAACAGATGCAAATCCTTTTCAAATTGATGGACTGGATGAGGACACAAAGAAGGTAAGGTGATATCTTGATTGAGATGAAAGTGGGATACCACCTTAGAGAGAAAGTCCGGAATCGGACGCCGAACCCCCTTGTCCTGGTGAAGACCAGGAATGGAGATTTGCATGACAGCGCTGCTAGCTCGGACACTCTCTGAAGAGACGTGACCGCTACTAGAAAGGCCACTTTCTGTGAAATACGGAAAGGGAAACAACTTTCAAAAGCTCGAAAGGCGGCTTCAAGAGAGTCATTAGAACCTTGTTCAGACTCCAGAGCTCTAATGGCCGCTTGTACGGAGTGATGAGAAGACAAACTCCCTGCAGGAACGTGCATACCTGCGGAAGTCGGCTAGGCGTTTCTGAAAAAATACAGATAGCGCTGAGACTTGTCCTTTAAGGGAGCTGAGCGACCAACTATTTTCCAACCAAGATTGTAGGAAGGAAGGAAAAATAGGCGATGCAAATGGCCAGGGAGAAACTCCTTGAGCAGAGCACCAAGATAAGAATATCTTCCACGATCTGTGGTAGATCTTGGCGGACGTTGGCTTCTTGGCCTGCGTCATGGTGACAACCACTCCTGAGATAATCCTGAAGACGCTAGGATCCAGGACTCAATGGCTACACCGTCATGTTCAGGGCCGCAGAGTTCAGATGGAAAAAAGGGCCCTTGAAACAGCAAGTCTGGTCGGTCTGGTAGTGGCCACGGTTGGCCTACCGTGAGGTACCACAGATCCGGGAACCCCGACCTCCTCGGCCAATCTGCGACCAATGTTGAACTGAGGCGTCCGCCGCCAGAGCTCGATGATCGTGAGACTGTGCTATGAAGCCGGAACAAAGTTGTTGTGCCGTGACGCCATTATGTCGACGTCCGGCATCCCGCATCGGCGACAGATCTCCTGAAACCCGTCCGGGTGAAGAAACCAGTCCCCTGCGTCCATACCCTGGCGACTGAGGAAGTCTGCTTCCTAGTTTACCACGCCTGGGATGTGAACTGCGGATATGGTGGATGCCGTGTCTTCTACCCACGTTAGAATCCGCCGGACTTCCTGGAAGGCTTGCCGGCTGCGTGTTCTTCCGTGGTGGTTGATGTATGCCACCGCTGTGGAGATATCCGACTGAATTCGGATGTGCTTGCTTTTCAGCCACTGCTGGAAGGCTTGTAGGACAAGATACACTGCTCTGATTTCCAGAACATTGAGCTGAAGGGTGGACTCTTGCTGAATCCACGTACCTTGAGCCCTGTGGCGGAGAAAAAACTGCTCCCCACTCTGATACTCGTGCCTGTCGTAACTACCGCCCAGGATGGGGGTAGGAAGGACCTTTTTTCTGACCATGAGGTGGGAAGAAGCCACCACCGTAGAGATTCTTTGGCCGCCTGAGAAGGGGAGACGTCTCTGTCGATGGACGTCGACTTCCCGTCTCATTGGCGGGGAATGTCCCATTGTAGTGGACGCAGATGAAACTGCGCGAAAGGGACTGCCGCCATTGCTACCATCTTACGTGAGAAGTGCATGAGGCGTCTCAATGTGTGCGACTGATCCTAAGGAGAGATTGCAGCCTTGTCTGTAGTGAACGCTGTTTGTCTAGCGGAAGCTTCACTATCGCTGAGAGAGTATGAAACTCCATGCCTAGATATGTTAGTGATTGGCCCGGGGTCGTATCTGACTTTGTAAAGTTGATGATCCACCCGAAACTCTGGAGAGTCTCCAGCGCAACGTTCGGCTGTGTTGGCATGTTCCTTAAGAGGGTGCCTTGACAAGTAGATCTCCCAAACACGGGATCACAGAGTGACCTTGAGATTGCAGGACTGGTACTACTGCTGGCATGACCTTAGCGAAGACCCGTGGGGCTATCGCCAGCCAGAAGGCAGGGTTACGAACTGAAGGTGTTCGCGTCTGATAACAAAGCGTAGAAACGCTGGAGCTCTGGATCAATCGGCACGTGGGGATAAGCATCCTTGACGTCTATCGATGTTAGGAAATTTCCTTGAAACATTGAGGCGATGACGGAGCGGGGGATTACATCCGGAACCGCCTGGTGTTCACGAGCTGGTTGAGCCGTGTTAGATCCAGAACGGGACGGAAATACTCGTCCTTTCTTGGCATCGCAAATAATTCGGAGTAAAAACCGTGACCTTGTTCCTGAAGAGGAACGGGGGTCACCACTCGTTGTGCCTTTAGAGTGCCCACCGCCTGCAGAAGAGCGTCAGCTCGGTCGGGAGGTGGAGAAGTTCTGAAGAATTGAGTTGGAGGACGAGAACTGAACTCTATCCTGTACCCGTGAGACAGAATGTCTCTCACCCAACGGTCTTTGACCTGTGACAGCGAAATATCGCCAAGGCGGGAGAGCCTGCTACCGACCGAGGATGCGGAGAGAGGAGGCCGCAAGTCATGAGGAAACCTCTTGGAAGTGGGTTTTCAGGCTGTCTTTTTTGGGCGTGACTGAGCCCGCCAAGAAACTGAGCTCCTCTGATCCTTTTGAGTCCTCTTTGGACGAGGAGAATTGGGACCTGCCCGAGCCTTGAAAAAACCGAAAACCCCGACTGTCCCTTGGTATGTTGGGGTTTGTTTTGTCTGGGCTGAGGTAAGGAAGAATCCTTACTCTTGAACTGTTTAATGATTACATCTCACGCACACTAAACAGTCGGTCAGCAGAACAAGGCAAACTGGTTAAGCCCTTTTTTGGAAGCAGAATCTGCCTTCCATTCAGTTAACACCCAGGCCCTGCGTAAAACCACGGAGTGAGCGGACGCCACTGCCGTACGGGTCGTAGAGTCCAGGACAGCATTAATCGCCTAAGACGCAAATGCAGACATTTGAGCGGTTAAGGATGACACTTGCGGAACAGATGTACGTGTGACCGTGTCCATCTGTGTAAGACAAGCTGAAGTAGCTTGGGGTGCCTCTACGGCTGCGAATGCTGGAGCTAACAGCGCGCCGATAGCCTCATAGATGGATTTCGACCAGAGATCCCTCTGTCAGTCAGTGGCATCTTTAAGTGCAGCCCCATCTTCCACTGCAACTATGGATCTAGCTGCAAGCTGGAGATTGGAGGATGCCCCTTGGGACACTGGGTCCAGCCATTGCCCACGTCAGGGGGTAGGGATAACGTGTATCCTCAGCCGTTTGGGGAAGCGCATAACTGGATAAGCGTGGTGTTCCTGGACTGCCTGTGTAAAGTCAGGGTGGTCAAGGAAAGTATTTAATTTACGCTTGGGATACGTGAATGGAATTTCTCCTGCTATGAAGCTGACTCTTCCACTGGAGGAGCTGGGGGAGAAATAACTAACATTCTATTGATGGACGCTATGAGATTATTGACTATGGCGTCACCATCAGGTGTATCCAGATTGAGAGCGGTCTCAGGATTAGATCTTGAGCAGCTATCTCCGCCACATCACACAGAGAGTCCGCTTGCTGGGACCCTGACTAGTGTGATGAAGTCGATGGCCGCTCATAGTGAGCCTCTCAGACTATCTGGGACTGTCGTCCGTGTCAGAGCCGTCACTCTGGGAAGCACATGACCCCTCGGAGCTCAAAGTTGTTCCCACTGAGGGGGACCATGGATAATGTGAACAGTGGCCATGGATTTGAGAGACTTGTCTGGACTGCAAGGCTTCTAGTATCATAGCCATAGTCTCAGAAAATCTGTCAGTAAATACTGCAGGCACCGTCCCCATGTCCTGGACGGTTAGCAGAGACTCCGTAGTATACAATGGGGGTGTATGTACACTGCCGGCCATATAGCCATACATGCTGTACCGGCTGCATAGAAAACATGTGCTTCTGCACCTCTGTTTTACACAGACAATATGCTGTTATGTCCTCCGCACAATCAAGGAGGGTATATACAAAAATGCAGCTAAACAGTGCAATGCATAGTGAATAAACATATATGTATATGTGCACTTCGGCACTAGTGGAGTCAGCCCCACAGGTGCTGCTTAACGCCTGGTCACAGCGGTTGTGTGACTATCCGAATCCCTGCCAGGGATTCCTAAACTTGTCTCTTCTGTCGCTACAGAAAACACTGACAAGAATGGCTGCCGGCGTCCTGTGCAGAGGAAGAAGCCGTGGGCGTGCCTGAGAAAGTGCGGGAATCCGGCTTCACAGTGTACACAGTGAGAGGGGTGGAGTATGCAAAGCATACTCCAGCTCTCAGCGCTGCCGGTTTCACAGTGCACACAGTGAGAGGGGTGGAGTATGCAAAGCATACTCCAGCTCTCAGCTCTCAGCGCTGCCGTGCTGTGCAGCGTTACGCCCCTACCCTGACTGGCAGGTCTGTGGGCGGAAACGAAGTGAGACTAGGCCGCGCAAGCCGGGGACTCGAGTGATAAGCGCGGCCGGCATAGAAGCCTTGGTCGGCGCGGAAGTCCCCGGCGCACTACAAGTCCCAGCCGCGCCCGAAATAAAAATGGCAACGGCGGTTAGCGCGGTAGTCCCCTAATACACAAACACACCCAGCAAGCTGTAGTGTGCGATGGCACTAGTGCGGGCAGCGCCGCCGTCCCTGGCGCACTAACACACCCAGCAATGCTGCCGTGTGTCCGTGCGCGGTCCCCACAGGGACACAGAGTACCTTAACGTAGCAGGGCCATGTCCCTGAGGATACTCCGCTCCATGTCCATAGATTCCCAGGAGCTGTGGATGGAGCACGGCCTCAGTGCCTGGAGACCGATAGGATCCCACTTCACCAGAGCCCTCAGGGGGATGGGGAAGGAAAACAGCATGTGGGCTCCAGCCTCCGTACCCGCAATGGGTACCTCAACCTTAACAAACACCCGACAAGAGTGGGGTGAGAAGGGAGCATGCTGGGGGCCCTTTAGTATGGGCCCTCTTTTCTTCCATCCGATATAGTCAGCAGCTACTGCTGACTAAACAGTGGAGCTATGCGTGGATGTCTGACCTCCTTCGCACAAAGCACAAAACTGGTGAGCCAGTGATCCCACTGGGGGTGTATAGCCAGAAGGGGAGGGGCCTTACACTTTTGAGTGTAATACTTTGTGTGGCCTCCGGAGGCAGTAGCTATACACCCAATTGTCTGGGTCTCCCAATGGAGCGACAAAGAAATGTAAAAATATAGCAAAACACCAACTCACTGTTGCAGGGTCTTTCAGATACTCGTCTAGCTCCCGATATGTCAGGATGGTGTAGCCTTTACAAACCCTCCAAAGCATTTTCTCAACCGATTCTAGGTTTGCATAGTGAACCAAACCGGAGATAAAGCTGCAGAGAGAAAGTAGATTAATGCACAGTTTGTGGTGAGTAACTAAGAATGTAGAGAATATACAAGAATATATAAGAATATACGAATATACAAGAATCAGCTGCACCTTACATTTTATAACAAAAAAAGTAAAAAAAATAAAAATTATACGGGTATGTGCCAACAATCCGGACATTCTGCCTTCTAGACGCAGCGTGTTCTCCCTTGCGGAGAAGCAAGTGTTCACAATACAATGCAGCGTTCGTGCCCGCGATCAGGATTCTGCGTGCAGCGGACTTTCATTGTGTTCTCCCGCTCAGTACACTTGTGTTTCCGCAGCATAAATTGACATGCTGTGGCTCGTAAAGCTGCACCGCATGTCAGTTTACACTGAAAAAAGAAGCATAGTGGCCATAATCCCATTCACTGTGTGTGCGCTGTACGACGCAGTGTTTTGGATGCAGGGAAAACACGCGGCATCCAAAACGCTGCAAACAGGGATTGGTGGCACATACCCAGTGTTGTTCCACTGCTCTGTTATTACTCCAGGAAATTAATACATTGACAACTTGGCATTACCAATGAACTGTTAACATTGATTGAACAAGGTACAGCTACGGTCACACGGCCGTATTTTGGTAACAAATTTAACATCAGTATTTGGTAAAGAGGAAAAGTATATAAAAATCATGTGTATCACGTCTGCGTTTTTCACCCACTCCTGGTTTTGGGTTACAAGTACTGATGTAAAATACTGACTGTGAGGTAAATCCTGGGATATGAAGAGGAATTATGACTAGAAGTCATAATTGCTCTCATCACTCCCTGGCAGTGCCCCCCCTCCCTTCTTGTTCTCAAATGTCCAGCATCTGTGAAGGTGTCACATCCCACTTACACCTCCAACAGCCATCTCCTCTGATATGGAGATGAGATGATGTGAGGACAATGGACCCAGGATGACTCCCTGCCGTCACCCTGTAACAAGAGTTGTATCTCATTAGCAAGGCTTGGAAGTAGCCAGACAGAACGACTCCAGTAAAAAATGGTTCATATCTCGCAAGCCATATCTCCGATAAATATGGCAACCATAAAAATGGTGTTTGCGCAGGCGGACGATGCTGGCACACCTTTTTTTATGGAAGGGGGAGCTTGGGAAATACCCCAGGCGTGATATCAGCCATATGGGAACTCGTAGACAGGTCATGAGTCCCCTCGTTCTGTAGCTAAATTCATAACTGTCACAATGAGAGCATTGGCGTCCGCCTACGACGCTCCCAGGCAAAGTTATGGCCAATATCCCCTTTGCTGGATAATTCTGATCCATGCAGGGGGAGTGGCAGTGCTTCCCTGTGAGGTCACTAAGGTAGGAGGGGACCTGGATCTGCCCAGGTTGATAACCCTACTTCGGCCATTTTCCAGTGTTCTTCTGCTCGGGGGCCTGGTTGGGAAACATCTGTGGGAAGAATCCTAGAAACCTGGTCTACAGCGCCCCCCTGTGGCCAGACACACAAGGTAACTGATGTAATTGTATACCTGTTTGTAACCCATGCTTTATCTGTAACTGTACTCTGACATATGTATATTCTGTAGATTCCCTATTGTATATATTGTAGTTCTAGTGTGCTTTAGGCTGATTAAATTATATAATTAATCTTGGGCTGTTCTGTTATCTCGATCTTGAATCCCACGTCTGTGTGTTCGGCTAATAGTTACCGTAAATCGGTTGGTGGCAGCGAATTGTGCCAAGGATTATTGTGGGGAGGCCAGTGAGATTCGGGGAGATTTTATATATTCCGCCCGCGGAGGTCGGGGGAATATATACCTTACTCTCACCGGGGACCCTTCAATAATCGGCATAAGTAGTATAGCGGCCTCCTTGCTTATTGTCGGGCAATTCCATAATTGGCCTGACTATAAGAGGGGCGCTAGAGAGCGCGTCACGTGCTCTGTCTGTCGGTCGGGAGGTATAAAGGAGGGGTGACCCCCACTTGTTACCCCCCGATTGTGACGTACTGGTAGCCAGCGCGGGGGATTTCTGAGTGACCCCCCCGGTGGTTTGTGACATATTGGGGGCAAGCGGTGGGATCGAGATAATAGTGTGTGTGAGTGTGAGACCCATACTCCCAGACACTAAAGACTGCCTGCAGCAGCTGTGGCTGCTGGGGTCTTCAGACTAGCTCAACACTAGAGTGTCAGAGTGCAGATACTGTAAGGTGTGTGGAGGCATCAGGTGTCAGTTCTGTGTCAGTGACCAAAAGTCTGCAAGAATGGCTGATGGCACCAGGAGCAGAGCTATGCAACTGGCCAATGCTAAAGCAGGAGCCGAAGAGAGGGAGGACGGTGCTGTGGGCAGTAATGAGGAGGTTGCCCACGAGTCCTCCAGGAGCTCGACGCCAGAAAACAGCTCCGCAGAGGACATTGCACAACCGGGCACTGCTGGACAAGAGGAGGAGCAGCTCACCCAAGGGTCCTCAACGAGCCAGATGCCAGCCCTCCGCTCTGCAATGGACAGTGAATCACCAGGCTCCGCAGCGGGCCGCAGATCACCACGTGCCATTCCACCGAGCCTGGGAGGCTCGGATAGCCTTCTTCAAATGGCTATGGCCCTTCTCCAGGCTGGAGACCAGGAGGGCTACAAGGGACTCCTGGCAGAGCACAGGGCAGAGCGGCAGGCAGCGCGTGATGCTGAGGCTGCGGAGCGGCAAGCAGTGCGTGAGGCTGCGGAGCGGCAAGCAGCGCGTGAAGAGCGAGAGCGAGAGCGACAGGCAGAGCGTGACTACCAGCTGCAGCTAGCTCAGCTCCGGCCCTCATCAGCCACACGTGACCTTCAAGACACCAAACTTCCAAAGGTCCGTGTTGAGGACTTCCCAGTGCTGGAGAAGGATGGAGACTTGGACTCTTTCTTGACTGCTTTTGAACGGACTTGCTTGCAGCACCATCTGGACAAGGACCAGTGGGCCAAATACCTGACCCCCCGTTTAAGGGGTAAGGCCCTAGATGTCCTTGGGGACTTGCCTGCTGAGGCAGATCAGGGCTACGACACCATCAAGCGGGCCCTGATCCAACAGTACAACCTCACTCCAGAGTCCTACCGCAAGAAGTTCCGGAGCCTACAGAAGGGACCAAAGGACTCCTGGGCTGACCACCGGCGGGCACTTGCCCGAGCTGCCGACCACTGGACCCAAGGCCTGCAGCTTTCCACCGGACCGGAGATCCTGGACTTGTTCATCACGGAGCAACTCTTGTGGAACTGCCCTGAGGATCTCCGCCAGTTCATCCGAGACCAGAAGCCAAAGGGGTCCACGGCTACAGCTGCCCTTGCCGATGACTACACCAACAACCGGGCCCCTGAGGCCAGGAGAGCGGCCACCAGCAGCACCTGGAGAGGGGGTAAGATGAATTCTGCGACTGCCCCACCTGCCCCTAGACTGCAGGGGGTGTCCCCCTCAACTCCCCTCTCCAGGCCCGTGGCGGAACCAAGACGGTGCCCCCAGTGCAACCTACCTGGACACTTCAAGGCCATGTGCCCTCAGCGTCCCAAGGCCCCGGCTCCGTCCCCGTCCCAAGGGCCGCCCAAGGTGTATTGTGTGGGTGGGGGTGGTGGTAGGTCCCTGGACAGCTTCCAACCTGTCACCGTCGGCCAGTCTGTGACCATAGGACTGCGAGACAGCGCCTCGGAGGTGACTCTGGTGCGGCCTGAGATGGTGTCCCCCCAAGACTTGATCCCTGGAAAAACCCTCGCTGTCTCCGGGATTGGAGGCATTGACCCGGCGCTGCCTGTTGCTGACATTTATGTGGACTGGGGCGCAGGGCGAGGGGTGAGGGAGGTGGGGGTAACTGATCGGATCCCTGCAAACGTGCTACTTGGGACAGATTTGGGGCAAATAACCTCCCAGTTTGGCCCCGCCCCAAAGGCTGAACCTTCAGCCAGTGCTGACGTGCCTCCGGACAATGTTAATGTGTTATCTATGAATGATGTAAGGGAGGAGGGAGTGAACTCTGATATTTCTGCTTGCATAGACACCATAGACACACACTCAGCTGCAGCTGTGACAGGGGAGGGGGTCAGAGAAAGGTGTGACCATGCCTCTACAAGTAACCAGCCTGTGAGCTGGGATCTGTTGCCCTCTGCAGGGATAAGCAGAGAGCAGGGTGCTGCAGGGGGAGGACCAGTGTGTGGGGTGGGGGCTACCACAGCAAATGTGGGGTCCCCAGAGATTTCACAGCGGGGTTCTGTTGCTGCAGAGGGGGAACAGGCAGGTGAGATTGGGGCCGGTCCAGGAGCGGAAGTGCTCCCAGGTAAGATCTCGGTGCAGGGTTCCCCCACAACCGGGGTGTCAGGAAGCCAGGTAGGTCTGCCTGAACCGGCGACTTGGTCAGGAACGGAGGAGGAGCAGGCACGACCCACGGTCGCAGCGGCTGTGGCCGCTGTCACCCGCAGTGGGAGTGCTGGAAGCCAAGGGGCCTCCCGGAGGTCCGATAGCTCTTCCCCTTCTGACCAAGTGGCAGCCGAGTCAGGTGGAGGCCAGGACACAGGTCCCGGGGTACTGACCGAAGATGTGACAGTCTCGTCGATTCTGGCCACATCTGGTCAGGGGTTTCAGGCAGCGTTAGAAGCTGACGACAGCCTGAAAGCTCTAAAGGAGCAGGCGGCACAGCCTCCCTCGGACTCGGACCCGGAGCGAGTGGTCTGGGACCAAGGACGGCTGTACCGGGCCACGGTCCAGCAGGGTTCACCGGAGGCGTGGCCCAGGGACCGACAGTTGGTGGTACCCTATCCGTTCCGGACGGAGTTGTTGCGGATCGCACATGAGATTCCGATGGCCGGACACCTAGGGATCGCTAAGACCAAGGCCAGGTTAAACCAGCATTTCTACTGGCCAAAAATGGGGGCCGATGTGGCTGCCTACTGCCGTTCGTGTGAAACCTGTCAGAGAGTGGGGAAGGCGGGGCCACACCCCAAAGCCCCACTAGTATCTCTGCCAATCATCGATGAGCCTTTCAGGAGGGTGGCTGTGGATCTGGTCGGCCCGCTGGCCATCCCCAGCAGCTCCGGGAAACGCTTCATACTGACGGTAGTTGACTATGCCACCCGGTACCCAGAAGCAGTGGCCTTGTCGTCCATTCGGGCTGACAAGGTGGCCACCGCATTGCTGGAGATTTTCTCCCGAGTGGGTTTTCCCCAGGAAATGCTCACCGACCGGGGGACCCAATTCATGTCCCAGCTGATGGAGACCCTCTGTGAGCAAGTCCAGGTGCGACATCTGGTGGCCAGCCCGTACCATCCACAGACTAATGGCCTGTGCGAGCGGTTCAATGGCACCTTAAAGCAGATGCTTAAGATGTTGGTCGACTCCCATGGGCGTGACTGGGAGCGGTATCTCCCACACCTGTTATTTGCTTACCGGGAGGTTCCACAGGCCTCAACAGGATTCTCACCGTTTGAGCTCCTGTACGGGCGACGTGTGCGGGGCCCCCTGGCTCTGGTGAAAGAGGCTTGGGAAGGGGATTTGGCCACCCCTGGAGTGTCGGTCATCGAGTATGTCATGCGCTTCCGGGACAAAATGCAGGCCTTGACGCAACTGGTACACGACAATATGGCTCAAGCCCAGGCCGATCAGAAGCGTTGGTACGACCAGAACGCTTGTGAGAGGACCTACCAAGTGGGTCAAAAGGTGTGGGTACTGGTCCCCGTACCACAGGACAAGCTTCAGGCAGCCTGGGAAGGCCCATACCTCGTGTACCAGCAGCTCAACCCTGTAACGTACCTGGTCACCCTGGACCCCGCCCGTGGAAGGCGAAAGCCCTTCCATGTGAACATGATGAAGGCACATCATGAGCGGGAGGCATGTGCGCTCCCCGTGTGCAACCTGCCCGAGGAGGGAGAAGCGGAAACCCTCTTGGATATGCTAGCCCAGGTTAGGGCAGGCGGATCCATTGAGGATGTGGAGGTTGGCCACCAGCTCTTGGAGGACCAACGGTCCCAGCTGTGGGCCACCCTCCTCCCCTTCCGGGGGTTGTTTACCAACCAGCCCGGAAGGACTGACTTGGCTGTCCATCACGTGGACACTGGGGATCATCCCCCGATCCGGCGTTCAGCATATCGGGTCTCCCTGGAGGTGCAGCAACACATGCGCCAGGAGATTGACGAGATGCTGGAGCTGGGGGTGATCCAGGCATCCAACAGCGCTTGGGCCTCGCCTGTAGTCCTCGTCCCTAAGAAGGACCGAACCACTCGGTTCTGCGTGGACTACAGGGGGCTCAATGCTGTCACGGTCGCCGATGCGTACCCAATGCCACGCATCGATGACCTGCTCGATCAGTTGGCCGGGGCTCAGTACCTGACCATCATGGACCTGAGCCGGGGATATTGGCAGATCCCCCTGACTCGCAAGGCCAGGGAACGCTCTGCCTTTATTACCCCATTTGGACTGTACGAGTCCACGGTGATGCCATTCGGGATGAGGAATGCCCCTGCCACTTTCCAGCGGATGGTCAACACCCTGCTCAAGGGACTTGAAGGGTACGCGGCCGCGTACCTGGATGACATTGCAGTCTTCAGTCCCACCTGGGAGGACCACCTAGAGCATCTAGCACAGGTGCTCAGGCGGATCCACCGGGCAGGTTTGACCATCAAGCCGGGAAAGTGTCAGCTGGCCATGAGCGAGGTCCAGTACCTCGGTCACCGGGTAGGTGGGGGAACGCTGAAGCCCGAGCCTGAGAAAGTGGAGGCCATCGCATCCTGGCCCACCCCCAGGACCAAGAAGCAGGTGATGTCCTTCTTGGGGACCGCTGGGTACTATAGGAGGTTTGTTCCATGCTATAGTAGCCTGGCAAAGCCCTTGACGGACCTCACCAAGAAGAAGCTGCCCTCTGCAGTCGATTGGACAGTGGACTGCGAGACAGCCTTCCGGGCCCTAAAGGACGCCCTGTCCAGCCCGCCCGTGCTACAGGCAGCCGACTTCACGCGGCCGTTTGTAGTACAGACCGACGCCAGTGACTTCGGCCTCGGTGCGGTGCTCAGCCAGGTGGACTCTGCGAGCCAAGAGCACCCAGTCTTGTACCTGAGCAGGAAGCTGTTACCAAGGGAAGTGGCCTATTCTACAATGGAGAAGGAGTGCCTGGCCATAGTGTGGGCCCTGCAGCGTCTGCAACCCTATCTATACGGGCGCCACTTCATCGTGGAGACGGACCACAATCCCCTCAGCTGGTTGCACACCGTCTCTGGGACGAATGGGCGATTGTTGCGATGGAGCCTTGCGCTCCAGCAATACGACTTCACCATTCGCCACAAAAGGGGCCGTGACCACGGTAACGCAGACGGGCTGTCCCGACAAGGAGAGGTCGCGGACGGGCGCACGGGGGAACACCGGAGTGTGCTGCCCCCTAGCGCCCTCAAAAGGGGGGAGGTGTGAGGTAAATCCTGGGATATGAAGAGGAATTATGACTAGAAGTCATAATTGCTCTCATCACTCCCTGGCAGTGCCCCCCCTCCCTTCTTGTTCTCAAATGTCCAGCATCTGTGAAGGTGTCACATCCCACTTACACCTCCAACAGCCATCTCCTCTGATATGGAGATGAGATGATGTGAGGACAATGGACCCAGGATGACTCCCTGCCGTCACCCTGTAACAAGAGTTGTATCTCATTAGCAAGGCTTGGAAGTAGCCAGACAGAACGACTCCAGTAAAAAATGGTTCATATCTCGCAAGCCATATCTCCGATAAATATGGCAACCATAAAAATGGTGTTTGCGCAGGCGGACGATGCTGGCACACCTTTTTTTATGGAAGGGGGAGCTTGGGAAATACCCCAGGCGTGATATCAGCCATATGGGAACTCGTAGACAGGTCATGAGTCCCCTCGTTCTGTAGCTAAATTCATAACTGTCACAATGAGAGCATTGGCGTCCGCCTACGACGCTCCCAGGCAAAGTTATGGCCAATATCCCCTTTGCTGGATAATTCTGATCCATGCAGGGGGAGTGGCAGTGCTTCCCTGTGAGGTCACTAAGGTAGGAGGGGACCTGGATCTGCCCAGGTTGATAACCCTACTTCGGCCATTTTCCAGTGTTCTTCTGCTCGGGGGCCTGGTTGGGAAACATCTGTGGGAAGAATCCTAGAAACCTGGTCTACAGCGCCCCCCTGTGGCCAGACACACAAGGTAACTGATGTAATTGTATACCTGTTTGTAACCCATGCTTTATCTGTAACTGTACTCTGACATATGTATATTCTGTAGATTCCCTATTGTATATATTGTAGTTTCTAGTGTGCTTTAGGCTGATTAAATTATATAATTAATCTTGGGCTGTTCTGTTATCTCGATCTTGAATCCCACGTCTGTGTGTTCGGCTAATAGTTACCGTAAATCGGTTGGTGGCAGCGAATTGTGCCAAGGATTATTGTGGGGAGGCCAGTGAGATTCGGGGAGATTTTATATATTCTGCCCGCGGAGGTCGGGGGAATATATACCTTACTCTCACCGGGGACCCTTCAATAATCGGCATAAGTAGTATAGCGGCCTCCTTGCTTATTGTCGGGCAATTCCATAATTGGCCTGACTATAAGAGGGGCGCTAGAGAGCGCGTCACGTGCTCTGTCTGTCGGTCGGGAGGTATAAAGGAGGGGTGACCCCCACTTGTTACCCCCCGATTGTGACGTACTGGTAGCCAGCGCGGGGGATTTCTGAGTGACCCCCCGGTGGTTTGTGACACTGACCAAAATACTGCAGTGTGAACATAGCCTAAGAGTATGAAGGGACAAACCCCACTGACAAGCAGTATGGTAACATCCAAGTTTGCAATATATACATACATTCCCAGGAGGCATTAGAGAGGAGTGGTGTAGCATGAAATCCTAAAAGAAAAAAGTGTTACAGAACAGTCAAAGAAAATCAGACATGTTCTCTTTAAATTAGTGGACGCCAACAGTTCCCTTATGAAGCAATATACTGTGCCCAGCATCTATCTGAAAATGAAAGCTTCTCTGTCAGCCGTTGTGTGCCAGCTGGCATCACCAAACCATGTATAACACATCCATCATCACCGGCGCCCGTCACATTTGAGCATCTTCCAAGGTTGTCTATCTCTGATCATCTAATTGTCTGACTGACGAAGCCTTTTACATCAGATCTACTTTACTGTTGGCTGTACACTGGCATCTACAATGTGGATCACAGATCCTACAATAACTTAAAGGGGTTATCCGGCTTATTTTGCCTTTTTTTGTAATTTCACTATGGGGCTACATTGGGGCAGGTAAGCAGATAGTGTGCACTTACCTGCTCCGCTGTCAGCCCCGCTTCCCTGGCTCAGTGCGGTCGTGGGACCGCTCCTGCCATGATTTTGCTGCTTCCTGTGATTTCATGTCAACAGGGGCAGGTCCATGTTGACACGCAAAACAGCGACTGAATGTTACCGCCCTGCTGGGCGGGTACAGTGCGTGGAGTCCCCGCCCCCCCTTCCCCGCACCCTCCCACATAGAGGCAGCAGCAGCTTATGCATCTGAGGACACTGGGGAGCTGCATACAGAGCTCGCGTCTGAGCAGCGTCCGGGAATCTGTCCTCTGTCAGCTGCGGCCCCTGACAGCGGACAGCACTTTATAGCAGAGGACTGATTCCCCAGCGCTGCTCAGATGGGGGCTCTGTAAACAGCGAATGCCATGATCAGCCACCGGCCAATAAGAGGCAGCAGCTGATCACTGGAGAAGCTGCATAGAGAACTCATTCTGCACAGCGCCCGGGAATCTGTCCTCTGATATAAAGCGCTGTCAGAAGCAGGACACCGAGGGAACCAGGACAGGTGAGAAGGATTTGTCTTTGTTTTTTGCGTGTGTGAAGTATGGCAGTATAGGGGACACTAATACATGATGGAAGAGGAGCAGGAAAGGAGCCATTACTATAGGATGGGCACAAGGATGGGGCACAGTACTATAGCATGTGCACAAGGACGGGGCACAGTACTATAGCATGTGCACAAAGATGGGGCACAGTACAATAGTATGTGCACAAGGATGGGGTACATTACAGGTTGGGGGCATTACTATACGATAAGCACAAGGGTGGGCACATTACTACATTATATGTGGCCATATTGTGCTGTCCTAGAGGTCTGTGCTCAGCAGAATACGGACAGCCAATGCCTGTGCAGGGGGCGGGGCTGGACACTGAGGTTTGGCAACAAGGATAGCAACAAGTCAAGTTTGCTTGAGCTGCAGGTAAACAAAGAGGCTGCAGAGATAAAGGGATAATTCAAGAGGAACAAAAGTTAGAAAACAAAAAAAAAATAAATAATGTAGGGATGATTTATATGACAATACAGCACAGATTAGCTTAAAACATTTTTAGAGTGTATGTCGGACAACTCCTTTAACAGTTTTGTTATAAAGCAAACCTTTTTTTTCCATCTCCAAGTTCTTGCTGAGGAAATAATAAAATACCTCCTACGAACCATTTCACTTCCATTTTTACATGTTCACTTTTTCTCATCGCCCTCTTCCAGGAGCCATATTTACAAGGTGATGGAAGAAGTGTGTACGTGTACATGATAATATGCACGAATAGGACTAGACCTCTAGCGCCATCTATTGGAAGTAGCAATCCTTCTAGTCAATATCGACCCTTTAACAGGCCATTGCCACATGAGTTAAAGGGGTATTCCCATCTCAAAAATCCTATCCCAATATGTTGTATGTGTAATAATAATAATAATAATAATAATATTAGCAAATACCTTCAATTAGAAATGTAGTATAGTTCTCCTGATATAGCCATGTCTCTTACCTAATTTGCAGTTTAGGAATCCATGGTTACGTCCACGCATATAAATTACAATAAGATAGTTACTCATGGTGGTAAACATGGATCCCTAAAGGTACTGTCACACATAACAAGATCGCTAGCGAGATCGCAGCTGAGTCACCATTTTGGTGACACAGTAGCGATCCCGTTAGCGATCTCGTTATGTGTGACACTTACCAGCGATCAGGCCCCTGCTGTGAGGTCGCCGGTCGTTGCTGAATGGTCCAGGTCATTTTCTTCAAAGGCGACGTCCTGCTGGGCAGGACACATCTCTGTGTTTGACACTGTGTGACAGGGTCACAGTGACTGCTGAGATCGTTATACAGGTCGCTACTGCGACCTGTATTGTTCCTGCATCGCTGGTAAGATCTGACTGTGTGACATCTCACCTGCGATCTCCCAGCGACTTACCTGCGATCCCTATCAGGTCGCATCGTTTTCGGGATCGCTGGTAAGTCGTTGTGTGTGACTGGGCCTTAAGCTGCAATGCCCTGCACATGAGGTAAGAGACATGGCTAGATCAGGAGAACCTTTCTACATTTCTAATTGGAGGTATTTGCTAAAATTATTATTACACCTACTACATATTAAGATAGGATCTTAGAAATGGGAATAACCCTTTCAAAAAGGTAAAAAAAAACAACAAAAAAACAACAGAAATTATATGTGTAGACATCGGTTTCTGAGTGTTTGCCCCTTGTCAGTGCAAAGCAGGAGAACTGATTTTGCTACTATAGGTGGCAGGAGATCCTTTCTTGCTCCGAGGCTTTTTGCATATTCCCAATTCTCAGAGAAGTGTTGCATGGCTTCTAAGATTACTTAGACTTAAGGCTGCTTTACACGCAGCGACATCGCTAGAGATGTCGCTCGTGAAAGCACCCGCCCCCCGTCGTTTGTGCGTCACGGGCAAATCGCTGCCCATGGAGCACAATATCGCTAGGACCCGTAACACGAACTTACCTGCCTAACGACGTCGCTGTGGCCGGCGAACTGTCTCTTTTCTCAGGGGGTGGTTCGTGCGGCGTCACACGGCAGGCGTCAAATAGAAGCGGAGGGGCGGAGAGCAGCCGAAAGAAAGACACGCCCACCTCGTTGCCGGAGGACGCAGGTACGGTGTTGTTCGTCGTTCCTGTGGTCTCACACGTAGCGATGTGTGCTGCCTCAGGAACGACGAACAACCTGCGTCAAAAACAGCAACGATATTTGGGATTTGAACGACGTGTCAACGATCAAAGATTAGGCGAGTATTTTTGATCGTTAGCGGTCGCTCGTGCGTTACACACACAACGACGTCTCTAACGAGGCCGGATGTGCGTCACGAATTCCGTGACCCCAACAACATCTCGTTAGCGATATCGTTGCGTGTAAAGCCCCCTTTAGGCTGATTTAGCACTCTCCACAAGCAGAAACCTCATTCCTTATACACACTGCATATGTTAAAGCATTCACCGAGCCTAAGCAGTATAAATTTATAAAATAAAAAAAAAGCTTACCCCAATTTTGCTCCAAGTCTTTGCATACAGGTATAATCCATTAAGGATTCCTTTTCTAAAGTAGGGAATTCTTCATAAGTAGTAAGGGAAGAGGTTTCACGCTAAAGATAAGGGAAAGCTTTTTTGTATGAGTGATCATTCGCATTTCTTTGATGAATAATGAACACAAAAAAAAATTCTTTGCTTACTGTTAAACTCAAGAAAAGGAAAAGCAGATTAAAAACAAAGCTGAAAGGAAAAGCAGAGATAAATTGTGCAAGTTTATAAGTGAAGCGGGGGTGACAGGCCATACTGTATAGTCAGTTTTATTATCTAAGGCCCCAAGAGTTCACATGTCCAATAATCATCCGTTATAGCGGATCCTGCAGACATCCGTTGGGAAAAGAGGTTCTGCAACACACAACTATTTGTCCGGTTTTGAATACCTGAATTCTGCTGGATCCGTTATTTTTTACATTGGAGTCTAAGGAGAATAGATCTGTTATCGGATTGATATTTAGTCATCTGTTATTCTTGCATTTGTAACGTAACATTTTCTTACAGGAACTGTTCCAAGAGGAAAATAAATAGCAATCCATTAACGGTTTCATACTTGGTAGACTCCAATATTAAAAAGTCCAGCAGAAATCATTTTGCCAACGGATCTTTATAAGATCTATTCTAACAGATGATTAAAGGACATGTGAACTGAGCCTTAGGCCCCCTTCACACGCACGCGTCTCCGGTACGTGTTAGGTCCGTTCCTGCACGTACCGGAGACACGGGCACACGTAGACCCATTAAAATCAATTGGTCTGCGCACACGTGCGTGTTTTGCCATGGAACGTGTGTACGTGTGTTCCACACGTAGACGTGTCCACGTTTTCTCCGGCATCACGGGTGTCACACGGGCCGCATACGGACCATACGGATGTAGTGTGGATGCGGTCCCGTGTGACACGCGCCGGCGAAAACTAATGTGTCAGAAAAAAAAATAACAAATCTTTACTCACCTTCTCCTGCCCTCCTGTCTCTGCCGCTGATGTCACTTGCTGCCGACCGCCGCTCATTATGCTCATTTAATATTCACTTCACTGCGGCCGGAAGCAGCAGCAGCGGGGAGTCGGCAGGACCGGAGACCGAAAATCAGCACCATGGACAGCGACGCCTGGGACAGGTGAGTTTAAAGTTCTCGTTCTCCGTGATAACACACGGAGAACACACGTAGTGCCATAAACACGGCTCACGAAGGGGAAAAAAAGAGAATTTTGTTTACTTACCGTAAATTCTTTTTCTTATAGTTCCGTAATGGGAGACCCAGACCATGGGTGTATAGCTTCTGCCTCCGGAGGACACACAAAGTACTACACTAAAAAGTGTAGCTCCTCCCTCCTAGCATATACACCCCCTGGATAACCAAATATAGCCAGTTTAGTGCAAAAGCTGAAGGAGGACAGCCACCCACAAGTAGAGATAGAGCAAAAAACCGGAACAACCGGAGCCTCTGTCTACAACAACAGCCGGTGAAAACACACGGAACAAGAAAACTGCCAACAGGCAACAGGGAGGGTGCTGGGTCTCCCATTACGGAACTATAAGAAAAAGAATTTACGGTAAGTAAACAAAATTCTCTTTTTCTTCATCGTTCCTTATGGGAGATCCAGACGTCTCAAAGCAGTCCATGGGTGGGAGTAAACAGAAAACTGAGAAGTAGGCGAAACCTAACTTCACAAATGGGCGACAGCCGCCTGAAGGATGCGTCTGCCCAAGCTCGCATCTGCCGAAGCATGAGCATGCACTTGGTAGTGCTTCGAAAAGGTATGCAGACTAAACCAAGTGGCAGCCTGACAGACCTGCTGAGCCGTAGCCTGGTGCCGGAAAGCTCAAGAGGCACCGACAGCTCTGGTCGAGTGTTCCTTGATCCCCGGCGGGGGAGGCACCTGAGAACACTGGTAGGCATCGGAAATGGCCGACCTAATCCAACGAGCTAGGGTAGGCTTAGAAGCCGAGAGGCCCTTGCGCCGACCTGAGGTCAGCACAATAAGAGAGGTGCACCGCCTAAGAGCAGCGGTGCGAGACACATAGATCCGGAGCGCCCGCACCAGATCCAGAGTATGCAACGCTTTTTCAAAGCGATGAACAGGAGCCGGACAAAAGGAAGGCAGGGAAATATCCTGGTTAAGGTGGAAAGGAGAGACCACCTTAGGGAGAAAGTACGGAGTCGGACACAGAACCACCTTGTCCTGATGAAAAACCAAAAAAGGTGACTCCGAAGAGAGAGCAGCCAAATCAGAGACTCTCCTGAGGGAGGTTATGGCCACTAGAAAGACCACTTTTTGTGAAAGACGAGACAAAGAAACCTCCCTAAGTGGCTCAAAAGGGGGTTTCTGCAAGGCCGTGAGGACCAGATTAAGGTCCGAGGGATCCAAAGGCCGCCGGTAAGGCGGAATGATGTGAGATGCGCCCTGCATGAAGGTGCGCACCTGAGCCAGTCGGGCGATACGCCGCTGGAACAATACTGACAGAGCCGAGACCTGACCCTTGAGGGAAGGGAGGGATAGTCCTAGCTGCAGACCGGACTGTAAAAAGGACAGAAGGATCGGCAGTGAAAAAGGCCAAGGAGCATGGCCGGAAGAGCGACACCAGGACAGGAAGATTCTCCAGGTCCTGTGATATATCTTGGCCGAGGAAGACTTCCGAGCCCGAGTCATAGTGGAGATGACTTCAGGAGGGATACCAGAAGTCGTCAAGATCCAGGACTCAAGAGCCACGCCGTCAATCTGAGAGCCGCAGAATTCTGGCGGAAAAACGGACCTTGTGAGAGAAGGTCTGGACGGTCCGGAAGATGCCACGGCACCTCTACGGACAGGTGGAGCAGGTCTGGATACCAAGCTCACCTGGGCCAGTCTGGAGCAATGAGGATGACCCGACGGCCCTCCATTCTGATCTTGCGCAGGACTCTGGGCAAGAGAGCTAGAGGGGGAAACACGTAAGACAGACGAAACTGGGACCAATCCTGAACCAGCGCGTCCGCTGCAAAGGCCTGAGGATCGTGGGAGCAAGCCACGTAAACCGGAACCTTGTTGTTGTGCCGGGATGCCATTAGATCCACTTCCGGAGTGCCCCACTTGCGGCAGATTGTCCGAAACACTGCCGGATGCAGAGCCCACTCGCCGCTGTCCACGGTCTGACGGCTGAGATAATCTGCCTCCCAGTTTTCCACACCTGGGATGTGGACTGCGGATATGGTGGACTTTGAGTCCTCCGTCCACTGAGGGATGCGTTGAACCTCCAACATTGCCAGGCGGCTGCGTATCCCGCCCTGGTGATTGATGTAGGCAACCGCTGTCGCGTTGTCTGACTGGACTTGAATGTGCTTGCCCGCCAACAGATGGTGAAAGGCTAAGAGAGCTAGAAGCACAGCTCTGATTTCCAGCACATTGATCGAGAGGGCTGATTCGGACTGAGTCCAAGTGCCCTGCGCTCTGTGGTGGAGATATACTGCTCCCCAGCCGATTAGACTGGCATCCGTGGTGAGGATCATCCAGGACGGGGCCAGGAAGGAACGTCCCTGAGACAGAGAGAGGGGCCGAAGCCACCACTGAAGGAAGCCCCTGGTCTGTGGTGACAGAGCCACCAACCTGTGCAAGGAGTAAGTCCACTTGTCCCAACAGCGGAGAATGTCCAGCTGCAGGGGACGCAGATGGAACTGGGCAAAGGGAACCGCTTCCATTGACGCCACCATCTGACCCAGCACCTGCATTAGGTGCCTGATTGAGTGACGGCGAGACCTCAGTAAAGAGCGCACCGCCAGATGGAGGGACTGCTGTTTGACTAAGGGCAGCTTTACAAGTGCCGGCAAAGTCTCGAACTGCATCCCTAGGTACGTGAGACTCTGGGTCGGAGTCAGAGTGGACTTGGGTAGATTGACAAGCCACCCGAACTGGACTAGAGTGGCGAGAGTGAGAGAGACACTCCGCTGACAGTCTGCACTGGATGAAGCCTTGACTAGAAGGTCGTCCAGGTAAGGAATCACTGCCAACCCCTGGAGGTGCAGAACCGCAACCACTGCTGCCATGACCTTGGTGAATACTCGAGGGGCCGTGGCTAACCCGAAGGGGAGAGCCACGAATTGGAAATGTTCCTCTCCGATTGCAAAACGTAGCCAACGCTGGTGTGAAACTGCAATTGGCACATGCAGATAGGCATCTCTGATGTCGATGGATGCTAGGAAATCTCCTTGGGTCATTGAGGCAATGACTGATCGCAGAGACTCCATGCGAAAATGCCGCACCTGAACATGCTTGTTGAGAAGCTTGAGATCCAGGATGGGCCGGAAGGAACCGTCCTTTTTGGGGACTAGGAAGAGGTTTGAGTAGAAACCTCTGAACCGTTCCCGGGCGGGAACCGGTACAATTACTCCATTGGCCTGCAAGGATGCCACGGCCTGCGAGAAGGCGGCGGCCTTGGAGCAGGGGGGAGTGGACAGAAAAAATCTGTTTGGCGGGCTGGAAGAGAATTCTATCCTGTAGCCGTGGGAGATGATATCCCGCACCCACTGATCGGAGACGTGTTGAAACCACACGTCGCCAAAGTGGGAGAGCCTGCCACCGACCAAGGACGTTGCTGGCGCGGCCAGATAATCAAGAGGAGGCTGCCTTAGTGGCAGCGGCTCCTGCGGACTTCTGAGGACGCGGCTTCGTGCGCCAGCTGGGTTTTCGGTCCTTGGCTGAGTTAGTGGACGAGGCTGAGGGCTTAGAGGATGACCAGTTAGAGGAACGAAAGGAATGAAACCTCGACTGGTTCCTGCCCTGGACAGGTTTCCTGGTTTTAGTTTGTGGCAAGGAAGTACTCTTCCCGCCAGTAGCTTCCTTAATGATTTCATCCAGTTGTTCGCCGAACAGCCGGGACCCAGCAAATGGGAGCCCAGCAAGGTACTTCTTGGAAGAAGCATCTGCTTTCCACTCTCGCAGCCACAAGATCCTGCGTATAGCGAGGGAATTAGCCGAAGCCACCGCCGTGCGGTGAGAAGCCTCCAGAATGGCAGACATGGCATAGGATGAAAAGGCTGAAGCCTGGGAAGTTAAGGCAACCATTTCGGGCATAGAGTCCCTGGTGAGGGAATGCATCTCCTCCAGAGAGGCAGAGACGGCTTTAAGAGCCCATACTGCTGCAAAAGACGGGGAGAACGAGGCCCCTGCCGCTTCATATACAGATTTGGCCAGAAGGTCAACCTGGCGGTCAGTGGAATCCTTAAGTGAGGTGCCATCAGCCACAGATACAACTGTCCGGGCTGAGATTCTAGACACCGGAGGGTCTACCTTCGGTGAATGAGCCCACTCCTTGACAACCTCTGGTGGAAAGGGAAAACGGTCATCAGAACTACGCTTTGGGAAGCGTTTGTCAGGACAGGCCCTGGGCTTGGTCACAGTGTCCTGAAAACTGGAGTGGTTAAAGAACACACTCCTTGCTCTCTTAGGTGATGTAAACTGGTGCTTTTCTACCAGAGAGGGTTGTTCCTCCGATACTGGTGGATTGAGGTCCAGTACAGAATTAATGGACGCAATCAAATCACTAACATCTGCATCACCTTCGGTCAGATCAATGGGGCACATGGAGGTAGCGTCCGAGCCCACAGTAAAGGCATCCTCCTCGTCCTGTGATTCAGCTCGTGAATCAGAGCCACGGGACGAGGAAGGAGAGGAGCCCCTGCGTCTCCATTTAGGAGGACGGGGTCTGAGCTCTGTGAGCTCTGCTGAGCGAGCCGTAGCAGCAGAGGCGCCCTGAGAAGGGGGCTGATGCATGCTCAGCAGAGTCCGGGACAACTGTCCCATGGAGTCGGCAAAGGACTGGTAGATAGACTTAGAGAAGGATTCTACCCAAGCCGGGAGTTCAGCCACCGGAGCCGAAGCAGCCGGAGGGAACACTGGGAGTGAGACTCCAGGCTGAGGCACCACCATGTTAGAGCAGGCATCACAATGTGGATATGGGCTCGGTTCAGGCAGTACGAGCTTACATGCAGTGCATATTGAGTACAGCCTTGCAGCCTTGCTCCTTGTGTGAGACATGCTGCTGAAGTGGGGGTTCTGAGTAGAATGGCCCCCAGAGAGTATATAACTAGGTCCACAACCGGAGGTTGTGGCTTACCCGACCGTTTGTGTGCCCTCCAGATCCCACAGACCGGACCCCCAGAGAGATGTTGCAGGCAGCTCCAATCAGTGTGAGAACGCTGATAAAATGGCGCCGGAGCGAGGAGAGGGGGCGGGGCCTATCTCAAAGAGCGGGATCTGGAGGGCAAAGGAGGTATACAGGGGAGGGAATCTTTCCTCAGAGAGGAGTGTCCCTTCCCTGTGCTGAACAGCCGCTGGGCGGAGCCGCACTGTCCCTCTGCATGATTGGCATGCAGGGGCAGTGAAAACGAAAGTAGGCCTCAAACGAAGCCGGGGCCTAAATTTAACAATGCGGCCAGCGCGCAGGCAACATCGGCGCAGTTCTCCGGTGAAAACCAGAGAACCGGCCGGAAAGTCAGCATAGTTACACAGCACACTCTCCCCAACAATAAAGTACAAGGGACGCCCTGATAACCACGTCTCAGATACTTAGCTTGTGAGACGCAGGGCCAGGTCCCTGAGGGATGAGTGCTCCGTCCGGCAGGATCCAAAAGGGGCTGCGGATGGAGACCAGTCTCCTGCAAGGCAGTGAGAACCGTGCTGGCTCCCACTTCAAGCCAGACCCCGAGGGGATGGTGAAGGCGCGCGGTATGAAGGGCTCCAGCCCTGAAATCAACCTTAACAGTACCGCCGACACAGTGGGATGAGAAGGGACATGCCGGGAGTCCAGGCTTGGACCCGCTTTTCTTCAAACTCTATTCAAAAATCAAAATCAGATGAGGATGCATGTGTGGATGTGTGCCTCCTGAACACAAAGCATTGAACTGGCTATATTTGGTTATCCAGGGGGTGTATATGCTAGGAGGGAGGAGCTACACTTTTTAGTGTAGTACTTTGTGTGTCCTCCGGAGGCAGAAGCTATACACCCATGGTCTGGGTCTCCCATAAGGAACGATGAAGAAACGCACCTTTGACACGTTTGTGAAACACGTGCGTGATTTTCACGGACGTGTGAAGGGGGCCTTACAGGGGTTCCGACTGCTGAGCCCCCATCAAGACCAGAGCAAGTACGCCTGGTCCTCAAGAAAGTGGCCAATCATGCAGTCACTTTTTATTACAGTAATTTTTGCTGGGTCTAAATCTCCCATACATTATAATGCCTAGAGAAAGGAAAGTGATCTGCAGGCCAACCGGCCACAAATTCCTGGACACTCCATAAAAATGGCACTTTTTTTCCTGTCCGTAAAAACAAAAAAGAAAAAAAAAGAAACTACGAATGCACCCGATTTTGTTTGGAAGCAGTTGAGACTTGTATACATTTTTATGACTGTATTTATTACTTTTTTACAGTTCACAGTGATTGCACCGAATGTTTCATGCAAGATTTTGGCTGAAAGTAAGGTAAGAAATCGAGTTGCCAACCCTGGTGAACTGAGGTTTATGGCATAGCAAGATGATATGCTTTAAGTTATCAGTCAGAAATATAAAAACAATAGACCAGAATGTCAAGAACACATTGCTAACAGTGGTCAGGAGTAGGGTTAGTTTGTTTTTTTTCACCTCCACTGATCTCTGTACAAAGCTCTTCGTCACCCTCAGCATGTGTGTATACTCCGTCAGCTCCGCCAAGTTTTTCTGTAACTTCTCCTTGTTCTTATGAACTTCCTTCAGCTCATATTCAAGCTTCTGTAACTGTTCCTACAGAATAGACATAAGATGGAAACCCTGTCACTTACCAGTCATTTTTCTTAATTCTAACAGTAATATAATATTGCATAAAAATGGGTGAATGGTGGCTTATAAAAGAAAAAAAGGAATGGAAATTAAATGTGGGGCTATTGTGTAGTTATAGCCCGTCATGCATTACCTGTATGTCCAGCACATGTTTGGGGAGGGGGGCTGGAGGCAGCATAGTTGCTTCTGGGACAGGAATGTCAGCCTTTTTGATTTCTTGGACCAAATATCCTGGCAACCAAAGAAAATACATATTATAACACCATTTTCTATGCAAAACAAAAATCTACAGGAAGTTCTTTAAATTTACCAAAAAGATTACAATATTCTATGCAGCAAATTAGTAGCCTGTTCTTACCCCAACTGCAGAGAAAGTAGAAAAAAATAGAGTATTGTTACGTCACCGCCGGAGTCTGCTCCAGCGACTTCTGCTCCGATCACCAGGCGACGCCGTGTTCCTGCCGTGGATGGTGCTGGTGATTGGAGAGGAGTCGACGCCAGCAGCACCGGTGGGCGCAGGCTCCGATCATCCACTGGGCTGGGTTATCTTGGGATCTGCAGTACCGCTGGCTGACTGTGGGTGGCGTGTGTCTTCCAGCTGAAGTTGCCAGCGTTCAGCTACAGCCAATGGGAAGACACCACACCCTTCTTATTCCCCCTCCTGTCACATGACCACTGCCAGAGATAGTTCTAATTTCCTTGCTCCTGGTCCGCCCTATTCTGTTATGTGATTCCTGTGTGCTGACTTCTGCGTGTTTGCTGACTACCCTTCTGCCTGCTGTTTTTGTACCTCTCTGCCCGATCCGGATTTGACCTCTGCTCCGTTTTCTGATTACGTCCTTGTCTGACGATTCTGTCCCTGTTCTGCTATTCCTGGTTGGACCCTGCCTGACGACTACTCTCATCGGACTGCAGCCTTCCACAGGTAGTGATCTCCAGGGCCTGTGTAATTCCAAATCCCTGTATAGGGGTTAAAGGGTTTCAGGGTTCTGGGGGTCCTGCTTGGTGAGTGGCTTCCCTCTAGTCTGTCCATTACATCCCCCCTGAGTCTGTTGATCCAGGCAGGCGTTACAAGTATTCAGGAGTAAAAGGTTCTATTAGTCCAAAAGGGCTTGGTCAGCATAAAAATGACAATCAGATGTAATTAGCCCTACTGTGCCAGCATTGTCACTCCGTAGTTGCGACCAGTTTTTCTTGATGGGCTTAACGGTCTTGAACCAAGTATGAGGGCCTGAATGCTGAGACCAGAACACATGTAATACAATAACCACAGCATGCAAACATTTAAAAAGGAGTATTTATTGGAAGGTTAGAATTGGTTTCCACATATACAGCAGAGGACGACGTTTCAGCCCATCCAAGACCTCAGTCACGGCCTCTCGGTATAAGAATGTTTACTGCATCTGGTGTCTATGTAGAAAAGGTTTTCAGCTCACCCGGTTGCTGGATCACCTGGTTCCTCATTCAGGGATGGTGCAAGGAGGCGGGCTCCGTGTTCATGGAAGCAAGTTGCAAGGTAGTTTGAAAAAACTTTTTCCAGCATCACGTCCAAGTATGAAAATAGTTTAAATTCCATTTTATTTCAAGTTCGGTAAAACTAAACATTCGGTTAGGTGGACATCCATATTAAAACACGTCTTACACATTGCGAGCCTGGAGTGGCTAGGATTAAGAGCCACTCCAGGCTCGAAACGCGTAGGAAGTTTTTTAAAAATAAAATGGAATTTTAAACTATTTTAATACTTGGACGTGATGCTAGAAAGAATTGTTTCAAACTACCTTCCTTCTGGTGTCTCCGTGTTCTTACGTACACTTGAGGAACCGAAGATGATCTACCAATAAAATCACCTTAAGTACATATTGACTGCTGAGGATAACTATTGTACTTATATCCTACCACGTAGCACCAGAAACCTACGGCGTGCCGACCATATTCCTAAACTACATAAACTATACAGCCATGTTACGCAAGATTGAGGGCTGTGGTGAAGAGACAGCGCTGGAATCCCCAGGGAAAAAGGTGAACCTGTGGACTAAAAAAAAAGTTATAAAGAAATTAAATCTCTTTAAGGCTATGTGCACACATTGCTTTTTTGCTGCTTTTTTTCATTGCAGATTTTAAATCAAACACTGCAGAGAAAAAAGCATGTCAGCAAAGTCTATGAGAATCCTGACTTGCTGTGCACAAGTTGCTTCTTTTTTCATTGCAGAAAGAAAAAGCAGCATGTCAATTGTTTCTGCTTTTTGCCTGCGTTTATGTAATCCACTGCAGTGCTTGATCACTGCAGTGGATTATATGTCAGCGCTGCACACACACACTGACAGTTCGCCTCACACACCATGCACCAATCTGGTATATTCAATTTAGATCCAAGACCTATAACAGGTCATCAGATCTTTAATCAATACGTAGATACAGCCACAGTGTATATGTTGACAACAAAGGCTAAACCACGATACAAAAAGCGTGTGTGCAATAACAGACAAGGCCTTGTTTCTATTGTTAAAGCTAAGTGTCTGTTATTGCACACACGCTTTTTGTATCGTGGTTTAGCCTTTGTTGTCAACATATACACTGTGGCTGTATCTACGTATTGATTAAAGATCTGATGACCTGTTATAGGTCTTGGATCTAAATTGAATATACCAGATTGGTGGAAAGTGGACTCTTGAGGAATCTACTGGATTGATGAAATATGATCTGCATTTAATCTTGATCCAAAAGTAAGATCATTTAGGGGGATGCCACTCTATATTAGATTGTGTTATATATTTTTTTGGTCATTACATCTCACTATATATAATTTGTCCGTACACCTAGGATCGCAGCACGTATAAGTCTGCCAGTGTAGGGACAGGAGGGTCAGCCTTCGGTGAGCGAGGGCACCTCTTTGCATTATCTAGGGTGCCAACCTCCGCAGCAAGGAAGGGAAAAATTAGGGGAATAGCCCTGGACCCTTCCCCTTCTGTGTATTTAAAATCATTTTGTACTTTAATATTCATGAAATTGTGTATAGTATTCAGATGGGTTCATAGTATTCACACGGGTGGGGGTGGGGGGGTGTTTTTTCAATAATTAGATTTTAATTGATATTAATAAAATCAAGTTTTAAAGGTTTTTTTCTTGTTTGTTTTGATAGACACCCCGATTATATCTCCATACGGTTTACTTACATGTGCACATACCCTAATCTGTCAGCAGATTTTTGCTTCCTCATCTGAGAGCAGCATGATGTAGGAAAAGAGACCCTGAATGCAATGATGTGTCACTTAGATTACTGGTTGCAGTGATTCTGACAGTTTTTTTTAGATTTAGCAATGCAGCAAAGCTGAGAAAGCTTCCTCCTCCTCCCATTCCAGGCTCTCTATGTCTACAGATAGTGAGGTGCTAATCATAGCAGGGGAAGACCGGACTAGCTGACTTCTAGCTGACCTAGTCCGCCAATGATAACACAGGTATGCAAAGGTAAAATTGTTTGAAAAGTGTTTTTTTATATACTTTTGATCGCTGTACTCCGTAAATATATAGAAAAAAATCCATTGCTTACAGTTTTTTCAAAAGAATAGAATTCCATAGAGTTCCAAAAGGAATTCCTTCCCTAGTTTTTTGAAGACGCCAGTTTAGTGCAGTAGTTCTCAGCCTTTCTGACCTTGAGAGCCACATTCGAATCTGAGAGGTCACAAGCCACACCCAGCTCCGGCCGCCCTCCCACTCCCCTCATAGTTGTGACACCCAGAGCCCCCATTACCAGTATAATGACAGCTAAATCTTTTCCACAGAAACCACAGTCAGCAGGTATACCAAGATCCAGGCACTACCACAATACCCCCATTCAGTGTCCTCGCATCAAGCACTCCCACCACAGTCACAGCCCGCTTCAAGCACCTCCTCTGACAAGTAGTATGATCCGGTCTCCTGCTTACCATACTTAAATTTTTCTCCAAACCCTGAAGACCAGAATATGGGTCTCCGGATCCGCTCTTCTTTGGGGAGCTACTCACATAATTCACCATTTACAGACCTGCTCTTCATAGCGGTTTGTTAGACCAGGTGCTATTCCAAAACCTGACAGACAGCAGTGAGCAACACATCATGGGCTCCTGGGCCACAGGTTGGGGATCCCTGAAAACTTTAGCACTGTTGGCGAAGCGCAAGCAGAAAGATTTCATCAGGATATCAAGGAGAAGGAACGACAATACCAAGGTAGATGGAACATGAACATGATGGAGAACTACTGCTGGATACTTCGCAGAGAAGATCCGCAGACCTAAGAGAAAAGATATCAAGAGAAGCTATGAAGAGAAAAGGAGCAAGAATTTCCAATAAAGTTGGAGAATGAATGTTTTACAGTGCCTACAAGTAGTATTCAACCCCCTGCAGATTTAGCAGATTTACACATTCGGAATTAACTTGGCATTGTGACATTTGGACTGTAGATCAGCCTGGAAGTGTGAAATGCACTGCAGCAAAAAAGAATGTTATTTCTTTTTTTTATTTTTTTTTTTTAAATTGTGAAAAGTTTATTCAGAGGGTCATTTATTATTCAACCCCTCAAACCACCAGAATTCTGTTTGGTTCCCCTTAAGTATTAAGAAGTATTTCAGGCACAAAGAACAATGAGCTTCACATGTTTGGATTAATTATCTCTTTTTCCAGCCTTTTCTGACTAATTAAGACCCTCCCCAAACTTGTGAACAGCACTCATACTTGGTCAACATGGGAAAGACAAAGGAGCATTCCAAGGCCATCAGAGACAAGATCGTGGAGGGTCACAAGGCTGGCAAGGGGTACAAAACTCTTTCCAAGGAGTTGGGCCTACCTGTCTCCACTGTTGGGAGCATCATCCGGAAGTGGAAGGCTTATGGAACTACTGTTAGCCTTCCACGGCCTGGATAACCTTTGAAAGTTTCCACCCGTGCCGAGGCCAGGCTTGTCCGAAGAGTCAAGGCTAACCCAAGGACAACAAGGAAGGAGCTCCGGGAAGATCTCATGGCAGTGGGGACATTGGTTTCAGTCAATACCATAAGTAACGTACTCCACCGCAATGGTCTCCGTTCCAGACGAGCCCGTAAGGTACCTTTACTTTCAAAGCGTCATGTCAAGGCTCGTCTACAGTTTGCTCATGATCACTTGGAGGACTCTGAGACAGACTGGTTCAAGGTTCTCTGGTCTGATGAGACCAAGATCGAGATCTTTGGTGCCAACCACACACGTGACGTTTGGTGACTGGATGGCACTGCATACGACCCCAAGAATACCATCCCTACAGTCAAGCATGGTGGTGGCAGCATCATGCTGTGGGGCTGTTTCTCAGCCAAGTGGCCTGGCCATCTGGTCCGCATCCATGGGAAGATGGATAGCACGGCCTACCTGGAGATTTTGGCGAAGAACCTCCGCTCCTCCATCAAGGATCTTAAGATGGGTCGTCATTTCATCTTGCAACAAGACAACAATCCAAAGCACACAGCCAAGAAAACCAAGGCCTGGTTCAAGAGGGAAAAAAATCAAGGTGTTGCAGTGGCCTAGTCAGTCTCCTGACCTTAACCCAATTGAAAACTTGTGGAAGGAGCTCAAGATTAAAGTCCACATGAGACACCCAAAGAACCTAGATAACTTGGAGAAGATCTGCATGGAGGAGTGGGCCAAGATAACTCCAGAGACCTGTGCCGGCCTGATCAGGTCTTATAAAAGACGATTATTAGCTGTAATTGCAAACAAGGGTTATTCCACAAAATATTAAACCTAGGGGTTGAATAATAATTGACCCAAACTTTTATGTTGAAAATTTATTAAAATTTAACTGAGCAACATAACTTGTTGGTTTGTAAGATTTATGCATCTGTTAATAAATCCTGCTCTTGTTTGAAGTTTGCAGGCTCTAACTTATTTGCATCTTATCAAACCTGCTAAATCTGCAGGGGGTTGAATACTACTTGTAGGCACTGTATATAATTATATTATATTTGGCTATAATAAAGATTTTTCTTGTACATCTCACTTGTACATAAATTTCATGCACGTTTTTTGCAAAATCCATACGTGATGGTTAAAAATAGAAGTGGTTTTGGAAATCAGGATAAAAGAAAACATAAGAATCAGTCATTGGATTTAAAACAATATTCATAAACCTGAATTTTCAAAAATTGCAGGTAAACTGCTTACAGTGTGATAAGAGTCACCACTGAAATCTTTGCGTTAACTCTTACAGCATGCTGTCTTCAGATTACATAGCAAAAACCTGCTAACAGATTCACTTTAAGTACAAAACTTAACATGGATTTTGCCATTATACAGTTATACTAGTTGGGAGTGTCCAATCTCTGTGCCTAGCAGGTACAAGTGGAATCGCTATCCACCCGTACCTGTTAACCCCTTAAATGACGCTGTCAAGATGTAACAGTGCCATATTAACGGCGATCGCAGTAGATCTGTACTCAGAGGCCGCAACCGTGACGTGATCATGTGGATCCGATGGTAGCACAGGGTCATGTAGCGCACATGACTAAGGTCCTGTAAGAAGCAGCCGAGTACTGCAGCTTCAGAAGATGATCATTTCTCCCGGTCTGAGTGATGCTGCTCTGATCGGGAGAAATGAATTGGCGATCAGACTGATGATCCTTATAGTCCCCTAGGGGTACTACTAAAGTATAAAAAAAAAAAAAAAAAACAACAACTAAAAAGTTCAAATCACCCCCCATTCATCCCATTGAAAATTAAAGGGTTAAAAAAAATAGACATTTGGGATCGTCGCGTTCAGAAACGTCCAATCAAAATATAAAATCAATTAGTCTGATCGGTAAAATGGCGTAGCAGCAAAAAACGCCAAAATTACGTTTTTTGGTTGCCACAGATTTTGCGCAAATTGCAATAACAGGCGATCAAAACGTAGCATCTGCACAAAAATGGTACCGTTAAAAACATCAGCTCGAGACGCAAAAAATGAGCTTCCACTGAGCCCCAGATCTCGAAAAATGAAAATGCTATGGGTCGCGGAATATGGCACAAAACATACGCCCCTTTTTTGGACAAACTTCTGATTTTTTTAACCTCTTAGATAAAAGTAAACCTATTCATCTTTAGTATCTACGAACTCGCACGGACCTGTGTCATTATGCCGACATATCAGTTTTACTATACAGTGAACACAGTGAATAAAATATCCCAAAAACAATCGTGCAATCACACTTTTTTTGCAATTTTTCCGCATTCGGAATTTTTGTGCAGTTTTCCTATACTTTCCTATGTATTTCCTATATAGTAAATCGCATGGTTCATTTAAAACTACAGCTCGTTCCGCAAAAAACAAGCCCTCACATGACCAGATTGACTGAAAAATAAAAAAAAAGTTATGGCTCTCGGAAGAAGGAAGTCGGGAAAAAAAAACGGAAAGCGCAAAATCGGCCAGTCGTTAAGGGGTTAATGGATTCCTTTGTTGTTATTCTTTACCTCCTGCAGGGGAGTGATAAGACTGAAGCTCAGCGATCCGTCTGTAACCTTTTTCTTTATTTAAGATTATATTACAATTATGTATGGAAACTTTCATGCCAGGATGTCATCTAGGCCGCTTCTTGTGATCCAACAGATTAGAGGAGTGTGAGGTTAGCATGTGCTACTGATTAGATAATGCAAGTCATGACTGCAGAGAAAATATTATAGGACATGTGACTTTCATCCGGGAGAAAAAAAAAACAAGGACTTTCCAATTTAAAATATAAAAAGCTTTTTGTAGAGTGGAGATCACATCAATAAATCCCCATTATGCTCTTATTTGATTTAAATTGCATAGTTACAATTAATTATGTGACCCTCAAGTGATCAGGATCCTGACAACAATACAGTATAAGGGGTCCAGCTGCCGTCCATCCACTGCTGTCTGGCCAAGGATGGGATCGCAACATGCTCAAAGCTTTGTACACCCAGAAGATCCACAGAGTCATGGTACCTGGAAGCGATTGGTCTTCTTTCTATAGAAAGACCTTGTATTTGTGTACTTTTCACAACGTCGTTCATTATTAGATAACATTTGGTTGCCTAGTTAGGGTGCAGCTACGTTTTAATTAATCTATTGAAAGTCAGGTTGTCATGATAACTTTGGGATAGTGGGGAACCGGGGCTCCTAAGCTGTCCCTCAAGCTAGAGGGCCCTATGCTATACCTTATCTCATAGATACTCCTGATGGTGGAGAGTCCTGAGTCTCATTCTAAGGGGTGCTTCACACATAGCGAGATCGCTACCGAAATCGCTGCTACGGGACGGTTTTGGTGACGCAACAGTGACCTCATTAGCGATCTTGCTGTGTGTGACACTGAGCAGCGATCTGGCCCCTGCTGCGAGATCGCTGCTCGTTACACACAGCCCTGGTTCGTTTTCTTCAAAGGCGCTCTCCCGCTGTGACACACAGATCGCTGTGTGTGACAGCGAGAGAGCGACGAAATGAAGAGAGCAGGGAGCAGGAGCCGGCATCTGGCAGCTGCGGTAAGCTGTAACCAGGGTAAACATCGGGTAACCAAGGTGGTTACCCGATATTTACCTTAGTTACCAGCCTCCGCAGCTCTCACGCTGCCTGTGCTGCCGGCTCCAGCTCTCTGCACATGTAGCTGCAGTACACATCGGGTTAATTAACCCGATGTGTACTGTAGCTAGGAGAGCAAGGAGCCAGCGCTAAGCAGTGTGCGCGGCTCCCTGCTCTCGCGGTTATGATCGCTGCTTCGGCTGCTGTGTTTGACAGCTAAGCAGCGATCATAACAGCGACTTACAAGGTCGCTGTTACGTCACAGAAAATGGTGACGTAACAGCGACCTCGTTGTCGCTGTCGCTTAGTGTGAACCAGCCCTTAGTCCTGCTCCTGACCAGTCCTGATCAGATTCCCTCCAGCCCCTCCCCCCGAGGAGGGAAGGGACACTAGTGTATTGAAAACCACAGATAAAGACAGACAAGGGAAAAACCAAAGCTCTGTCACACAGAACGCACACACAAAGGTAAAGACAATAAGAGGTTCAGGAGTAATACAAGAGCAGGAAGGAAGTACAAAACAACAGGGGAAAACTGCACAACCGCTCCACGCAAGAGGAAAAACTAAGGCACAAACACCACACCTCACAGACCGACATAAAATAAACAATAGCTGGCATAGGTAGAAGGATTCTCCCAGCATAAATAGGAAAGGAGCAGATGTGATAGATCTCCCCAAATGTGTCTAAAGGAGCAAGCAGACTAGCAGAGATTAACTCTCGCTAGCCTACCTATGAATCAGCCCACAGCAGGTCGATGCCTGAGTCTGCCTGTGTTGATTCCAGACACCAGAGAAAACACTGGGTGGGGTGTCAGAATCTGCAATCTTAAACTCCAATGCCGCCATGACTGTTGTTGAAGTTTGTGACACAGGTATTATCTTCTATCATGTGTTTTTCTCCTTGCTGCGAACATAATTATTTTTTTGAGAGAAATTTACCAAATCCATCATTACCAGGAGGTCTTGCTTTGCTTCAGCTTAAGGGGACTGTCAAATCTTCTGGAGGAGGACAGCACTGCTCCTAATTCTCCTGTTTGGCAGGGGGGAGGGGGGGGCCATGCGCTCTTTCTTGATTGACAGTACAGCCTCTGGCACACACTGTGCACTCTACGATGCTGCCAGCAGAGGCAGCTTACACATGTGGCATTGAAGAGAATCAGAGGCATTGCAGCAATCCGGCCAGCTTCACAGCCGCAATGAAAAGCTATAATAGCTTGTAAGCCCTTCACTCCATGCTTAGGACATTGCCCATTGATAATAATACTTCAGTAGTGGTCGGTAACCTAGGAAATGAGGTGTAAAGATTAAAGTTAAAAACCCCTTTCCTTCTCGAGAAGACAATTTTGAATAAGTTACCGTACTTGGTTTTACAAGCACGTTGCAATTAGAACCATTTATGTGAAGACCCCTTTCATTCTCAAAAGTATATATTATATTACATCCAACTAATCATTTTGTTAAAGTGAACCTGTCAGGTAGAATATGCAGTGAGAACCACGAGCAGTTCTGGGTGCACAATGCCAATTCCTGCCTAACCGTCCCTGTATACACTAGCATAGATAAAGAGATCTTTAGAAAAGTAATTCTAAAGATCTTCTATCGTATGCTAATGAGCGAGGGCACTAGCCCCCTGTGCGTTTGTTCCCTGGCCAGTCGCCCCCAATAGCATATTAGTACCATTGCCATCAGACACTGAATTTCGGCTCAGTGCACATGACCCTGGGGTTTGGGTAATGTGCACTATGAAGCCGGGTGTACATATCCCGGCTTCAAACTGAAGTAGTGCACATAACCCAAACTCCGGGGTCATGCGCTCTGAGACTAAATCCCCCATCGGACGCGATGACAGCGGAAAGGTGAGTGAGATCATCCTGTGACGCAGCACATTCATTAGCATGTTAGCACACTGACGCCCAAATCTCAAGCGATAACCACAATAGCAAAACCATGCTATTTTATTTCCATGCCCCTTTCCAAAATGAATTCATAAAAGTTAATCAATAAATTAAATGTAGCTTACAGGGAACAACCAGCAGGATTTTTCTATATAAAGTATAGGCAGTGTTATACTTGCACTAGGATGGTGAATAAAGGCATACCTGTTATAGAAAGATCGGATGCCTGATTGCTGAAATATCTGTAATTAAAGTTCCAGAAATGCACTGCGCTTTTTATTGATGTGTGCATCGGGGCGGTCTTTGTGGGTCAGGTCCTCAGTGTCAATTCCTGCCCCATTGTCCACTATGGCATGCCCCATTATCTTTATTTAAATATCGCGCTGTGCCTCCATTGCTGCTGTGATGTCTGCATTAAAATGGCTCCAGAGTCCGCGCATGTGCATCCTGTGATCTCCGGCACCATTTTATTGACAACACTGCAGAGAAGACTATTAGCAGCAGAGACGCATATCCAGATGTAAAAAATAAATAAATCTGCGCACACACAGATACCGCTCATAGTCTTCTCCGCAGTGTCTTCAATAAAATGGCGCCGGAGAACACAGTACGTACATGCGCGATCTCTGGCACCATTTCAATGAAGACATCATTGCCGTGGCAATGCGCACGCGTCTCCAACAGCAGCAATGGCGGCGTGGAGCGATATTTAAATAAAAAAAAAAAAAGGGGGCAAGCCATAGAGGATGCAGCAGGAGGAATATACACCGAGGACCCGACTCACAAAGGTCGCCCCTGATGTACACGTCAATCAATGTAAGTGCAGTACATTTCTGCAACTTTGGTTACAGATATTTCAGCAATTAGGCATAAGATCTTTCAACAAAAGGTATGCCTGGATTCACCATGCTGCCAGTATGGCACTGCCTATACTTTATATAGCAAAATCCTGGTGGTTCCCTTTGGGGCTTGCTGCCACTATAAAACACATTGTAAATAGGTGGGTGGCTGTGGGGGAACATTATCACCCACTGGACCGGTACTGCTCCTCTGTACCCCTGGCTTCTTGGTTCTGCGAGTGACGTCACGATACTACTGACAGGCTGCAGTCTTCCCATTCTGTCCAAGCCGGAAAAAACTCAGTTTAGCTCAGGCAAAACATGAAAGCGGATTTGTAACCAGATTCCACAATACATACTGCATAAGAGTTCTCTTAGACCTGATAAGAATGCTGTATTTGTTTGAAAAATCTGTGTAAGAAAGGCTGTATAATCCTTTTTGAAAGCACCTAACATGATTACGATAATGGAATATGAAAAACGGTACAGGAGTACAAGTGTGTATTCATTAAAAATACAGGCATACGAGAGCGTTGTTAAGAAAAAAATTCAAGTTTACGAGCGCACTGTCAAGAATAACGCAAGCAAACAAGAGCGCTGTCAAGAAAAATATAAGTGTAAGAATGCGCAGTCAAGAAAATACAGACGCATGAGTGCGCAGTCAAGAAAATTACAGACGCATGAGTGCGCAGTCAAGAAAAATAGACGCATGAGTGCGCAGTCAAGAAATACAGACGCATGAGTGCGTAGTCAAGAAATACAGACGCATGAGTGCGTAGTCAAGAAATACAGACGCATGAGTATGCTGTCAAGAAAAATACAGACGCATGAGTGCGCAGTCAAGAAAAATACAGACGCATGAGTGCGCAGTCAAGAAAAAAAAGAGAATTTTGTTTACTTACCGTAAATTCTTTTTCTTATAGTTCCATATTGGGAGACCCAGACCATGGGCGTATAGCTTCTGCCTCCGGAGGACACACAAAGTACTACACTTAAAAGTGTAGCTCCTCCCTCTGAGCTTATACACCCCCTGGTGAGCCAGACCGAGCTAGTGCAAAAGCTGAAGGAGAATAGCCACCCACAAGTAGAACAGAGCAAGAGCCGGAACAACCGGAGACTCTGTGTTACGGTTGCTGCGAGCACTGGAGACTATGTCCAGATTTCTTGCTACTGCACATGTGCGAGCGCTGGAGACTAAGTCTAGATTTCTTGCTACTGCACATGTGCGAGCGCTGGAGACTAAGTCTAGATTTCTTGCTACTGCACATGTGCGAGCGCTGGAGACTAAGTCCAGATTTCTTGCTACTGCACATGTGTGAGCGCCAGAGACTAAGTCCAATCTTGGAGCCATTGCACATGTGCGGGTGACATCATCGCTGACACGAGGTCACATGTCTCTGACACCTTCTATGCCGATTGGTCGCTGGTCATGTGCTTGTGACGTCTTGCTCGGTGATAGGCCAGCATGACGTCACTCCTGTCGTTCTGGCAGCGGATTGGCTCTAGTGTCCTCCATCTTGGATGAGGCACAGAGTCTATATAAGACCCTGACACACGCCGCATGGTGCTCAGTCCTCTTGGTTCATGCATATGAGTAGACGCTCTGTGCGCGTTCCTCTAGGCATTCCTCTGTCTATGCTAGGTGAGCGCTACCGGCAGGGTAGCGTTCTTATACCTTACAGCTTCGGCTGCTGTCCGTATCCTTACCTCTTAGGGGAGCAGACATAGGCAGGTGCCTGAGGCACATGGTCTGGCTGGGCCTTGTGATTCTACTCGTAGGTGGACGTTGCCGCTAGGGTAACGTTCCTTATACTGCGTCTGGCAGTTGTTCGTATTCTCGCACACTAGGGGAGCGAACAGAGGTAGGAGCTTTGTGCGGCTTACGCTGCTGTTCGTCTCTTTTGCACCACTAGAAGAGCGGACCTAGGCAGGTGCCATATCTAGTGGTTCGTGTCCTCGCACACTAGTGGAGCGAACGCAGGTAGGAGCTTTGTGCGGCTTACGCTGCTGTTCGTCTCTTTTGCACCACTAGAAGAGCGGACCTAGGTAGGTGCCATTTCGCACACATTGCCTTTGTCTCTGTGATTATTAACAGTGATCATTCCACACACCCTCCAAGTAAGGGAGGAATTGCTTTACTTACTTATTATATCCTTCTGTGAGTTAACAGAGGTATTGCACTCTGCCATAGTCTGCAGCAAAGTCTTTGCACGGTGGACCCTGACTGTCTGATACTCCTTTCAGTTATTATCAGACAGCCCCCCGTAACATTCTGTCCATGACAACAGCCGGTGATAACACGCGGAACAAGAAATTGCCAACAGGCAACAGGGAGGGTGCTGGGTCTCCCAATACGGAACTATAAGAAAAAGAATTTACGGTAAGTAAACAAAATTCTCTTTTTCTTTATCGTTTCTTTGGGAGACCCAGACCTTGGGACGTTCCAAAGAAGCCCCTGGGTGGGAATAAACAGAAAAACTAAGAAGTAGGCAGAACCTAACTTCACAAATGGGCGACAGCCGCCTGAAGGATGCGTCTGCCCAAGCTCGCATCTGCCGAAGCATGAGCATGCACTTGGTAGTGCTTCGAGAAGGTATGCAGGCTAGTCCAAGTGGCAGCCTGACAGACTTGTTGAGACGTAGCCTGGTGCCTGAAAGCCCAAGAGGCACCGACAGCTCTGGTCGAATGTGCCTTGATCCCCGGCGGGGGAGGCACCCGAGTACTCTGGTAGGCGTCCGAAATGGTCGATCTAATCCAACGGGCTAAGGTCGGCTTAGAAGCAGGGAGGCCCTTGCGCCGACCTGTGGTTAGCACAAAAAGAGAGGTGCACCGCCTAAGCGCAGCGGTGCGAGACACATAGATCCGGAGACCACGCACCAGATCCAGAGTATGCAGCGCTTTTTCAAAGCGATGAACAGGAGCCGGACAGAAGGAAGGTAGGGTAATGTCCTGGTTAAGGTGGAAAGGAGAGACTACCTTAGGAAGAAAGTCCGGAGTCGGACACAGAACCACCTTGTCTTGATGAAAAACTAAAAAAGGTGACTCCGAAGAGAGCGCAGCCAAATCAGAGACTCTCCTGAGGGAAGTTATGGCCACCAGAAAGGCCACCTTCTGAGAAAGACGATACAAAGAAACCTCCCTAAGAGGCTCAAAAGGGGGTTTCTGCAATACCGTGAGGACCAAGTTAAGGTCCCAGGGATCCAAGGGCCGCCGATAAGGCGGAATGATGTGAGACGCGCCTTGCATGAAGGTGCGGACCTGAGCCAGCCGAGCGAGACGCCGCTGGAACAGAACAGACAGAGCTGAGACTTGTCCCTTGAGAGAGTTGAGGGACAGTCCTAGCTGCAGACCGGACTGTAGAAAAGACAGAAGGGTCTGCAAGGAGAATGGCCAAGGAGGATGGCCGGTAGAGCGACACCAGGACAGGAAAATTTTCCAAGTCCTGTGATAGATCTTAGCGGAGGAAGACTTACGGGCCAGAGTCATAGTGGAGATGACTTCAGGAGGAATACCAGAAGCCGTCAAAATCCAGGACTCAAGAGCCACGCCGTCAATTTGAGAGCCGCAGAATTCGGGCGGAAAAACGGACCTTGCGAGAGTAGGTCTGGACGGTCCGGGAGATGCCACGGCATCTCTACGGACAGATGGAGCAGGTCTGGATACCAAGCTCGCCTGGGCCAGTCCGGTGCAATGAGGATGACTCGACGGCCCTCCATTCTGATCTTGCGCAGGACTCTGGGCAAGAGAGCTAGAGGGGGAAACACGTAGGACAGACGAAACTGGGACCAGTCTTGAACCAGAGCGTCCGCGGCGAAGGCCTGAGGATCGTGGGAGCGAGCCACGTAAACAGGAACTTTGTTGTTGTGACGGGATGCCATTAGGTCCACGTCCGGAGTGCCCCATTTGCGGCAGATTGACTGAAACACTGCCGGGTGCAGGGACCACTCGCCACCATCCACGGTTTGACGGATGAGATAATCTGCCTCCCAGTTTTCCACGCCTGGGATGTGGACTGCGGATATGGTGGACTTGGAGTCCTCCGCCCATTGAAGGATGCGTTGTACCTCCAACATTGCCAGGCGGCTGCGTGTCCCGCCTTGGTGATTGATGTAGGCAACCGCTGTCGCGTTGTCTGACTGGACTCGAATGTGCCTGCCCGCCAACAGGTGGTGAAAAGCTAGGAGAGCTAGAAGCACGGCTCTAGTTTCCAGCACATTGATTGAAAGGGCTGACTCGGACGGAGTCCAAGTGCCCTGCGCTCTGTGGTGGAGACATACCGCTCCCCAGCCGGATAGACTGGCATCCGTGGTGAGAATCACCCAGGACGGGGCCAGAAAGGAGCGCCCTTGAGACAGGGAGAGGACGCGCTTTTGGGCGCCAGTTGGATTTCTGGTCCTTGGCTGAGTTAGCGGACGAGGCCGAGGGCTTAGAGGACGACCAGTTGGAGGAACGAAAGGAGTGAAACCTCGACTGATTCCTACCCTGGGCAGGTTTCCTGGTTTTGGTTTGTGGCATGGAAGTACTCTTCCCGCCAGTAGCTTCTTTAATAATTTCATCCAGCTGTTCTCCGAACAGCCGGGACCCAGCAAAAGGGAGCCCAGCAAGGTACTTCTTAGAAGAAGCATCTGCCTTCCACTCTCGAAGCCACAAGATCCTGCGGATAACGAGGGAATTAGCCAAAGCCACCGCAGTGCGGTGAGAAGCCTCCAGCATGGCAGACATGGCATAAGATGAAAAAGCTGAAGCTTGAGAAGTTAAGCCAACCATTTCGGGCATAGATTCCCTGGTGAGGGAATGCATCTCCTCTAGAGAAGCAGAGATGGCTTTGAGAGCCCACACTGCTGCAAAAGTCAGGGAAAACGCGGCCCCCGCCGCTTCATACACGGATTTGGCCAGAAGGTCAATCTGACGGTCAGTGGAATCCTTAAGGGAGGTGCCATCAGCCACCGACACAACGGTCCGGGCTGAGAGCCTAGACACCGGAGGGTCTACCTTTGGGGAATGAGCCCACTCCTTGACCACCTCAGGTGGAAAGGGGAAACGGTCATCAGAACCACGCTTTGGGAAGCGTTTGTCAGGACAGGCCCTGGGTTTGGTCACAGCGGCCTGAAAACTGGAGTGGTTAAAGAACACACTCTTTACTCTCTTAGGTGAGGTAAACTGGTGCTTTTCTGCCAGAGAGGGTTGCTCCTCTGATACTGGCGGATTGAGATCCAGTACAGAATTAATGGAAGCAATCAAGTCACTAAGATCTGAGTCACCTTCGGAAAGATCAATGGGGTACATGGAGTTAGCCTCCGAGCCCCCTGTAAAGGCATCCTCCTCATCCTGCGAGTCAGCTCTTGAATCAGAGCCGCGGGAGGAGGAGGGAGAGGAAACCCTGCGTCTCCTCTTAGGAGGACGGGGTCTGGGCCCTGATGATGAATCCTCTGTGAGCTCCGGTCCTAAGGGACCCTTAGCAGTAGAGGCACCCTGTGAAGGGGGTTGATGCATATTCATCAAAGTCCTGGACAGAAGTCCCATGGACTCAGCAAAAGACTGGGAGATAGACCTAGAAAAGGATTCTACCCAAGCCGGGGGTTCAGCCACAGGTGCAGGAGCAGCCTGAGAGACCACTGGGGGTGAGACTCCAGGCTGTGGCACCGCCAAATTAGAGCAGACATCACAATGTGGATAGGTGCTCGGTTCATGCAGCAGGAGCTTACATGCAGCGCATACAGTATAAAGCTTTGGAGCCTTGCTCCTCGTGTGAGACATGCTGCTGGAGTGGGGGCTCTGCAAGAGAATGAACCCCAGAGAGTATATACAGAGGTCCACAACTAGAGACCGGTTGTGGCTTACCAGACCGCTGGAAGCGGTGTTGTGTGCCCTCCAGATCCCGAAGTCCGGACCCCCAATGCACAGCACCTCAGCAGGGATGCAGAGTGCAGACCAGCGCCGAGTGAACCCTGTCTGAGAAAATGGCCGCCGGAGCGAATAGAGGGGGCGGGACTTGGGGCGTTCCTGGAGGAGAGCGGGATCTCGAGGGCCATAGAGACCTACAGGGGAGGAGACACGCACAGCAGTGGGGAGTGTCCCTCCCCTGTGCAGAACGGCCGCCGGGAGGAGCCGAGCCTGTCCCTCTGCATGAGTGACATGCGAGGGCAGTGAACAGAAACTAGGCATCCGGCAAAGCCGGGGCCTAAATTTGAGCGGCGAGGCCGACGCGCAGGCACCATCAGCGCGGTTCTCGGGCGACAGCTAGAGCACCCGCCGGAAATGCCAATAAATACAGTAAGCACACTCTCCCCAAACAATAAAGCACAGGGACCCCCAATGTATAAACGTCTCAGGTACTTAGCTGCTGAGACGCAGGGCCAGGTCCCTGGGGATGAGTGCTCCGGTCCAGCAGGGTCCTGAAGGGCTGCGGATGGAGACCAGTCTCCTGCCAGGCATGGAGACCGTGCTGGCTCCCACTGGGGAGCACGGCATGTAAGGCTCCAGCCTTGGAAATCAACCTTACAACACCGCCGACACAGTGGGGTGAGAAGGGACATGCCGTGGGTCCAGACGTGGACCCGCACTTCTTCAATCTCATTCCAAAAAGGAAAAAATCATATGAGAATGCATGTGTGGATGTATGCCTCCTGAACACAAAGCGATAAACTGGCTGGGTCTGGCTCACCAGGGGGTGTATAAGCTCAGAGGGAGGAGCTACACTTTTAAGTGTAGTACTTTGTGTGTCCTCCGGAGGCAGAAGCTAAACACCCAAGGTCTGGGTCTCCCAAAGGAACGATAAAGAAATACAGACGCATGAGTGCACAGTCAAGAAAAATACAGACGCATGAGTGCGCAATCAAGAAAAATACAGATGCATGAGTGCGCAATCAAGAAAAATACAGACGCATGAGTGCGCAATCAAGAAAAATACAGACGCATGAGTGCGCAGTCAAGAAATACAGACGCATGAGTATGCTGTCAAGAAAATACAGACGCATGAGTATGCTGTCAAGAAAAATACAGACGCATGAGTATGCTGTCAAGAAAAGTATAAGCGTAGCAATGCGCTGTCATGAAAAATACAGGCAGTCGGAACGCTCTGTCAAGAAAATACGGGTACACGTGTACCCGGTCAAGAGAGGTACAAACGTATGAGAGCACTGTAAAGAGAAATACAAGTGTACAAGTCCACTCACAAGACAAATACAAGCCTACGAGTGCACTGACAAGAATATAAATGTACGAGTGCACAGACAAGACAAATACAATCATACAAGTGCACTGACAGGGAAAGTACAAGCATACGAGTGCACTGACAAGGGAAATACAAGCGTATGAGTGCACTAACAAGGAAAATACAAGCGTACGAGTGCACTAACAAGAGGAATACAAGCGTACGAGTGCACTAACAAGAGGAATACAAGCATACAAGTGCACCGATATGAAAAATACACGCGTACAAGTGCACTGACAAGAAGAATATAAATGTACGAGTGCACTGACAAGACAAATACAAGAGTACAAGTGAATTGACAGGGAAAGTGGCGTACGAATACACCGACAAGGAAAATACAAGCGTAAGAGTGCAATGCCATGAAGAATACAAACATACAAGTGCACTGACAAGGGAAATACAAGTGTACGAGTACATCGACATGAGGAATATAAGCATACACGTTTATCGAGAAAACAAATACAAGCATACGAGTGCATTGACAGGGAAAGTACAAGCGCACTGTTAAAAATAATACAAACATGAGTGCGCTGTCAACAGAAATACAACAGTATGAGAGCGCTGTTAAAATAAAAATACAAATGTAGGAGTGTGTTAAGAATCATACAGATGCACGCTCCTATCAGGAGAGAGTGCAGCTGCCGGGTGATGAGATGCAAGACTCGCACATGTGTGACTCCGGTCTTATTTTGATACACTGCCAAGATAAAGCCCGACAGCTGGGGGCTGCAGCCTGTAACTGTGGGCTTTATCTGTTCTGGTATCAGAATATGGGGAGACCCTGTGCCGATTGTTATATTTATTCATTTATTTTTATACCACCATACTGACATGCAGACATTTGCACTGCTTTCTCCGCCCACCAGCCGTCCTGGCGCCTGTGATAGGTTGCATTCTGCTGACACTCAGGGTGGGGGCGCGTGTAACTGCAACCAATTACATTCGTCGGTGGGCGGGGAAAGCAGTGAATATTCAATGAAGATTAATTGTCGGCTTCGGAAGGGAAAGCGTGACCTGGAAGCAGATTGCCGCCATGATGTAGGTTCGGTGAGTACACCGGGCGTGCTCCTACCCTCCTATCTCCTTCTACCAACATTTCTAATCTCCTGATTCTGGTTCCCATAGACTTACATGGGTACCAGATTCCAGACCAGATCCAGTTTTTTTAAAAACATTTAGCACGGACCAAACGGTCCCGGTTTCTGCGAGTCCCCCCAGCTCTAATCCTGACGATTGAACGATGAGAGGTTTCCTCTCTTGCAGACAAGTTACATCAGTGTTGACAGAACAAACAGGTTCCCAACATTTTCAATCTAAAATTGGTAGTAGTTTGCCAAAGAAGACAAGGGTGAAAGTGCATTTTTTTATATTTGTGTCATGAAATCTAGCTTTAAGATCCACATGAAGGCTGCAGCCGATCAGTAACCGCTTATTGGCTGCAGCATGAGGCCTTTCTCTTGGAAGAAACCAGGAGAATAAATGAGATCCAGTGCGGAGAAGATTTGTTTGTTTGGATTTTTTACACTATTCTAGAAAGATTTAGAATTGATTGAAAGTGATGGACAGCCCCCTTTACGTTCCATATAACTTATGTACATATAAACTATTTACAACTTCTTTAAAAGTGTGTGAGCCTGGGTTACAACATTGCAAAATAGAACGGCTATTAACAAATCAATCGAGTAATTTGAAAACGGTACTGATCCGCATGTCGGCCCAGGATCACCAATTCAGAAGGAATTCAGCCTAAAAGTGGATTCACAATGAAATCCCACAAAAAGTGCACTACAATGTTAATAAATGGGGTTTACATAAACACTGTTCACACACAGCGTCCAAAAAAATCCTTCCTGGATTCTCAGTATAATGTGGATTTTAAGATCTGTAGCAAGTCCTTTACCATGGGAAAATGAGGATTACATTTATCTAGGAAAATGCTATTTATCTGTACATATAGGGTAAATCTGCAGGTACATAGCATTACAATGCTGCCTGGCCACCTTACAGAAAGTGCAGCTACAGGGCGAAAATGAACTTATTTTCTCCCAGGAACCTCTAGCTTTCATTTATGGGGGTGTGCACAGATGTCACCACTGGCAGCATGCCCTGGCTCTGCACAGATGCCGGAGCGTAGTCACAGTCTCCGGTCACAGTACAGTGATCAGTGCTGCGAGGGCTGACCGAAGGGCATCTGTGCATATCTCCATGAATGAAAGCTGGCGGTTCCCCAAAGAAAACCCGTTAATTTTCTTGCGCTAGCCTAACTTTTAGTAAGGTGGCTAATCATTAACCCTATATCTGCAGGTAAATAGCATTTTCCTAGATGACAGGTTCCATTTAAACCAATGCAGTGAATGACTTTGGCGACTAATTTCCACAGCAAAGCCAACAACATTACCCGCATTTAAGACAAGCGAGTTTTATTGCAGATTCTGGTGCCGATGTGTTTGCATCAAGAAAAGCCAGGACAGGAATGAAAGCAGCAGGGGAATGTTTCTTCCATACACATACCCAATATTCTTTCAAGCTCTTCACACTTCTTTACTTCACCAATAAACTTCCTCTGGAAGCTGCTGACATGAGGATTGAGCTATAAGAAATGAAATGATTATTACAGATGGGAAGTAGTCAATAATATAGTCAGTCTGCTGTAACTAAGGACTTGAAGTTTGGATCAGAAACTAAATATGTTCTGTACATTAAAAAAACTTCCTGAACTGATGTAACAAGGGCCGGCATTACAGTGGGACAATCTGGGTAGTTGCCCGGGGCCCCCAAACCATTGGAGGTCCTCAGCGTCTGCAGAGAAATTGATCAGTGTAGCTTCCGATGTGGAGACTACTTGAGGACCTTTGGTGACATCACGATTATGCGACCATGATGTCACTACAGGTCTTGTACTCTGCAGGACCTCAGGACCTTTGGTGACATCATGAGCATGTCACTGGTCATGTGACTCTGATGTCACCATTGGAAGGGCTGAAGAAGTGGGACGGGGGTGGTAATTCCGTATGAGCGTGCATGCATCGGAAGCGAGTGTATGGAGCAGGCTCATGGACTGAGCTTCCCCCATACTCCATATGCAATGGCTGTATATTACAGCCAGGACCTGCTGCGAACAATTGTGATTATTAAGCCCTAAATATGCAAAAATAAAGACACGGCCCCTTCCTCACCTAAACCCTATTGACAACTTATGGGCCCCTCTGAACAGGACTCGGACAGCACAGAATGAGTGTTCAAACCACGTGGTCTGAAGCTGACAGACGCCATGGATGGAAGGCTTATGGCTGTTATTGAAGAGAAGGCTGGCTATATTGGTCACTGATATATCTGAAATGTCAGAACTGTCTTTTTGGACATTTTGAGTTGTTTAGTTATTACTGTCACTACTCTCCCCAGGAGAGCGCGCGCCGACACCGGAGGTGTGTAGAAATGTTGTTACTCTAACAGGAGCAAACATGGTGATTGAGAAGGGGTTCTCCACTACTTTAACCTTTTGGATTGACTGACAACACTGTAGTGGTTCAATAAAAAAATGAACCAGCAAAAATATAAATTGCCTAATAACTGCACAAATATATGTGTATGTGCCCCATTATCATTTTCCTTACTACAGGAGTGCACACATAGGCCCACAGCAATAGGATCCTCTTTCCCAGGGGAGGAGACCCACAGGGAGGCACCTGCCCCAGAGGAGGAGACCCACAGGGCGGCACCTGCCCCAGAGGAGGAGACCCACAGGGAGGCACCTGCCCCAGAGGACGAGACCCACAGGGCGGCACCTGCCCCAGAGAAGGAGACCCACAGGGAGGCACCTGCCCCAGAGGACGAGACCCACAGGGAGGCACCTGCCCCAGAGGACGAGACCCACAGGGCGGCACCTGCCCCAGAGGAGGAGACCCACAGGGCGGCACCTGCCCCAGAGAAGGAGACCCACAGGGCGGCACCTGCCCCAGAGGAGGAGACCCACAGGGCGGCACCTGCCCCAGAGGAGGAGACCCACAGGGCGGCACCTGCCCCAGAGGAGGAGACCCACAGGGAGGCACCTGCCCCAGAGGAGGAGACCCACAGGGCGGCACCTGCCCCAGAGGAGGAGACCCACAGGGAGGCACCTGCCCCAGACGAGGAGGAAACCCACAGGACGGTACCTGCCCCAGAGGAGGAGACCCACAGGGCGGCACCTGCCCCAGAGGAGGAGACCCACAGGGAGGCACCTGCCCCAGAGGAGGAGACCCACAGGGCGGCACCTGCCCCAGAGGAGGAGACCCACAGGGAGGCACCTGCCCCAGAGGAGGAGACCCACAGGGCGGCACCTGCCCCAGAGGAGGAGACCCACAGGGAGGCACCTGCCCCAGAGGAGGAGACCCACAGGGCGGCACCTGCCCCAGAGGAGGAGACCCACAGGGAGGCACCTGCCCCAGACGAGGAGGAAACCCACAGGACGGTACCTGCCCCAGAGGAGGAGACCCACAGGGAGGCACCTGCCCCAGAGGAGGAGACCCACAGGGAGGCACCTGCCCCAGAGGAGGAGACCCACAGGGAGGCACCTGCCCCAGAGGAGGAGACCCACAGGGAGGCACCTGCCCCAGAGGAGGAGACCCACAGGGAGGCACCTGCCCCAGAGGAGGAGACCCACAGGGAGGCACAGCCCTGGAGGAGGCCAGCAGTGTGGCACAAGAGGCTGCTCGCAGTCTATGAGATTACACTGGCACTACAGAGAGTGGGTCACAAATATACCACTAGTAGCAATACTCACATCCCTGAACTCCGCCAGCCCCATCTCCCCGAGCTCACTGACACAGTTATAGGCTGAGGCAGACTGCAGGAACAGCTGCGCCAGGCACATAGCCTCACTGCGGAACAGAGCGCCCATCCTGTACTCCGGCACCACGTATCAGGATCCGGGCAGCCTCATCAGCAGAGGTACAGTCACCGAGGTCCGGCACAGATGACGTCCGTGTGACTCCGTGACCGGCTCTCTGGTGTCTCCACGTCGCTTCCTCCAATTGCTCTCTCCACACAGAACTTCCGGGATGAGGACCTGGCGGCACGTCACGATCACGTGATGAGTGACAGTGGGACAGTAATAATCAGTGGAACCGCCGAGCAGAAGGGAAAGTTGCCTGTGGGATCATTATGTCAGAGGTGACGGCTGTCAGATCATAACTGCGCCTCCGCCCGCAGCGCCTGTCTAGAGACCCATACAATTCAACCGACATTGGAACAGTCCCTGGCGCCACTATATCAGCCCTGTGGTGTGTTATGTCTGGTGGGATTACATGATCCTATAACAACGTAATGTTCCTCCCCACCCCTTCATTATGTAGCAATGTCCCCCATCCTCTATTTATGTCCCCAATCCTCTACTTATGTTCCCCATCCTGGTATATATGTCCCACAACCTGGACTCCATCCTGGTATATATGTCCCACAACCTCGCCCCCTTCCTGGTATATATGCCCCACATCCTGGTCCCCTTCCTGGTATATATGTCCCATATATATATATATATATATATATATATATATATATATATATATATATATATATATATACATGTATATATATATATATGTATATATATATATATATATACATATATACAGATATATATATATATATATATATATACACATATATATATATATATATATACATATATATATATACATGTGTATATATATATATATATATATACATATATACATATATATATATATATACATATATATATATATATATACATATATATATATATACATATATATATATATATATACATATATATATATATACATATATATATATTTAATCTAATGCATACAAAAAAATCAAAAACATTCTACTCAACTTCCTCCGCTCCCACAAAACACCAGCGCAGAGGCCGGCAGCTATATTTTGACACATGACGTCACTGCTGTGTGACAGCAATGCCAGGAAGACTGATGTCAGCTGTCAACCTCTGATTGGCCGGCAGCATGTTTTGTAGTGAAGGGCCTCAAAAGGTCTCTGTGCCACAGTACACTTAGTTAAATGTGCATCCTCAACCCTCCAGCATGAGCCCGGTTGCGATCATTACGCCTCTTACACATGAACAGTATGATGCCCCAACAGTGTCTTCAACATAGTTTGATGTCCCCATAATTACCCCACACAGGATCATGCCCAATATAGTATGATGACCTGTCAGTAGGATGATACCCACTCAGTATGATACCTCCACAGCTCCCCATAGAATATTATGGCCCCTCATTTTGATGCTCCCCAAGCCCCTACTCAGTGTGATGGTCTCTCAGTATGATGGTTTCACAGACCCTCACTCAGTATAATAGTCCCCACACAGTATGATGGTCCAACAACCACTAATCAGTGTGATCGCCTCTTCACTCAATATGATGATCTCACAGCTCATCATTCAGTATGATAGTCCCCACAGCCTTCACTCAGTATGATAGCCTCCATAACCTCTCACTCTGTATGATGGCCCCAACAGCCCCTCACTCAGTATGATACCCCCACAGTCACCCACAGAATATCATGACCCCACAATCTCACACACAGTATGATGGCCCTCAGTATAATGCTCCCACAGCCCCTACTCAGTGTGATGCCGTCACAGCCTGACCCTCAGTATGATAGTCCCCACATCCCTCACTCAATATGATGGCACTCATAATCTCTTGTCATGCTCATTGCCGGAGATATTGCTGTGGCGAGCTGAAGTGGACCCACTGGACCACAGGGAGACCCCGGACCTACCCTTTTGTGGGGTAAAGTCCGGGGCTGTGGCAGCTTTCCTCCAGGGCAGGGGCAGACACAGGAGCAGACATGGCCAAGTCTCAAATGTAAACAGGGACCACGAGGGTAGCAGAGGCAGATAGCACGGCCAGGCTGGACAGGCACCGTCTCTGGTGTGGCGAGGGCCACAGGGGTAGCTGAGGCTGGAGGCACAGCTGGACTGGACAGGCACAGTCTCTCATGTGACAAGGGCCACAGGGGTAGCTGAGGCTGGAGTTACAGTCTCTGGTGTGGCAAGGGCCACTGGGGTAGCTGAGGCTGGAGGCATGGTCGGGATGCACAGGTACGGTGTCGGTGTAGTGAGGGCCACTGGGATAGCTGAAGCTGGCAGGACAGCCTTGATGGACAGATGCAGTCTAGTGTGTCGAGGGCCACCAAGATAGTGGAGGCTGGAGGCACAGCTGGGATGGACAGGCATAGTCTCCGATGTGGTGAGGGCCACTGGAATAGCTGAGGCTGGAGGCACGGCCAGGACAGACAGGCTGGGCGGACAGGCAGGGACACTAGCACCGACAGGACAGAACCGACAGGTAAGGGAAACCAACAGGACTGAATGGACAGGGCAGACAAGGGGACCTGACAACTAGCTAGCTAGAGAACTGGATACTAACTAGCTAAATAAGGGCATTGACCAGGCCACTCCCCTAGTGGGAGCTTGCCTTAAATACCCACTGCCTCTTAGCAATAGTCTGAGAGGCACTTCCTAGGAGTGACACGCTGGCCCTTTATGAGAGAGCCAGCGGCACGCGCGCACTCCTTAGGAGCGCTCCCGAAAGTCCTGTGACGTGCGCACAGACTACAGGAGGAAAAGAAGCCCACTGCAGTCAGTCAGAGCGCGTCCCTGCAGGAGAGCAAGGAGTACAGGGACACAGTGTTACACCTCTCACTCTGTATTACGGCCGCAACAGCCCCTCACTCAGTATGATGGCCTCCACTCAGTATGATACCCCCACAATCCATCACAGAGTATCATGGCCCCCACAGCCTCACACACAGTATGATGGCCCTCAGTATAATGCTCCCACAGCCCCCACTCAGTGTGATGCCCTTGACTTATTATTATGCCCCTACAGCTCAGCCCCCACTTAGTATGACGGACCATACTTAGCATGAAGGCCCCACAGCCTCTAGCATAGTATGATGCCTCACAAGCTCCATAGAGGCCACATAATCTTTCACAATGGATGGTACTATGTATAATGGATCTGCTTCAGCTTCGCATTGTATTGTTATGTTGTAGGGCAGGGTTTCTCTATATGATGCCCCATCATTGTCTTCATCCTCTTCTCTCTTGGTTTTGGCTTCTGGTGTTTCTAAGGCATGTCAATCTCATTTTACAGAATATTTTTTATTTTGCCTAGTTTGAAGTTGTAGGCATGCCTTGTAATTTTACTTTATTTATTCTTTTTCTGAAGATTTCTGGAAGGCATTTTCCAAGCTAGCTTCTGAAAACACTCACACTAGTTATTCACTTTCACCTTTTGTTGCCCACATGCTTCATTCATATATACTGTATATAGTTTCCTAAATAGTTTGGTTGTCATGCTATGACTAAGGGCTCGTCTCCACTTGCGTTTATTTTGTGCAATTGAAATTGCCTATAAAAACGGTTTGCAATCTGACAAATGATTATATATGATGCTGTCTCCTTTTCCCCGTTTTTTTACGACTCCACACTTGCTCTCGGTGAAATCGCAGCATGCTGCGATGTGCACCGAGTCTCAGCTCTCTCACCCCCATGCAATCCTATGGGAGCGAGAAAAAAGTCAGAATCCGGGTGGCATGCGCATGTCATACAGATGGCATACGCATGTCACACGGATCCTTGACACTTGCATACTGCGTCAGACTGGCTACCGGAGGAATCTCCAGTAATACCAGGCCTGGCCGCGGTTACCTGCACTGAACTCCGGAGCTGTCACCTGAGCTCCAGAGTGCAGCCTGAACAGCGAGCGCTGAGTGATTGATTCCCCGGCGATTGCTGTTCAGTTCAGCACAGCTGCAAACAGATCGGGCTGATCTCTGGAGCTCAGGTGACAGCTCCGGAGTTTAGTGCAGGTAACCGCGGCCAGGCCTGGATTCCTCCAGTAGCCAGTCTGACGCGGTATGCATAAACACTCACATAGCACCCGCGTGACGCTCGCATGTCATACGGATGCTATGTGAGGAAAAAAACACACACCGTACGCAGATCATACACAGGACACTCGACTCACATTTTGAGCCGAGTATCGTTGTGATTTATAAAACGCAAGTGGAGAAGAGCCCTTAGGATCACTAACAATCCAAAATGCCTCTGATCCTGTACCACTATGTATGTGGATATCTAATAAACCCAAGTCAAGATTTCATTGACATTTGGTGCTGTCAACTTTTCTTTGTTTCTGTGATCCATTGTTTTGTACTCCATGCACCTTCATGTTAATGAGCTGGATTTTTACATTGTACACATTTTCCCTTCAACCAACTCGGCTTATACCATAGAACTTCTGTCATGGAAGAGATAAAGCACATGTGACGCCCTGGCAAAACCAGGTAGTCACACATCAGGACCCCGCATAACACCTTCCCTCACCTAGGTCACATACAGCCGACCTGAAACCCTAGTCACCCCCTCAGGGCAAGACAGGCACACCAGTGACCAGGCGGTTAGGAAACGCCCACCTAGGGGTCTAGACAGCCCGGGGAGGGAAAACAGGCAGTTGAAAGCAGATAGTGAAGTCTGTAGTTCAAGTTGAGAGGAGTGGAGGCTGGAGCTAGGTGTAGCTCCAGCGGAGGAGAAGTTGAAGTTGAACGGTGCCAGTGTCGGAGCCCTGGTACCTTGGCTAGGTGGCAGACGGTGGTCTCCGTCAGCAGGAGACGGGAAGATGGCTCGGTAGATCCGAGGTGGACCGGGACAGGGTTGGAGCCTGCCGGTACCGACACCGGAGACCAGACCAGAAACCGTGCACAGAGGGGGTACTCGGACCCTGAAGCCAGGACCGGAACCAACGGCCTAGCTAATCAACTGATTGAGGGCAGGATTATAGGTCCTGTCCCAACCAAAGTCCCAAAAGCAGACAACCACCCACAGAGAGGGATAGGGCAACATAGGGCCCATAGATCCCAGCATCAGCGGGCACGGCTCCTCAGGCACACAGGAAGCCGGTAGCGGACTCCCGTGTTCCACACCGGGAAGTCTAAACACACAACCACAACTACTGCAGAAGAAAAGACGGCGACCACCAGCCCGGGTGGGGGACCAGAGTACAACCGGCCGTGGTGGCCGGCCACCAGCACCTTGGTTTACCAAAAGACTCGTGTGATTCATTTGATTGTGAGTAACCAAACATCCCCTGGTACGTCTGGGCGCGCAAGCCCCTGCCATCGCCATACCCTGCACAGAGACACTGGGCCCCAGGGCAACCATCCCTACCCACGGAGGGGTTAACATCCGGCTGCCACTACATCTCCCCCGGGTATCCCACAACAGCAGCAGTGGTGTTCCACTTCACCACACACCGTGGGTGGCGTCACGAACCGAATATGGCCAAGGCCATACAACTACGCCCCCCTTTTCATTCGGCATGTCCGCTTGACCCCCGCGTCCGGAGGATCCCTTGAGCCACACAGCGGGTATGGATCCGAGCAACCCAGCTGCTGCGGGCGTGGGGGTGGCACACACACACAAACAGAGAACTTCTGTGCTATATGCCTAGTTGGTTGGCATTACGAGAGAACAGAACTTTGGAATTAGGGGTATTCAGGAATGTAACAATCTTGGTCGCAGGGAGTGCGACCAGGCCTGTGCGGGAAGGCCAGCAGCTATTTCTCCTGAATGTGTACCCTCGGACGCACATTCAGCTGAAATGTATTGCGGTGCAGAGTCTCACCGGCTCCCTGCACTAGAATACACACCGCCGGCCAATTAGAAGTCGGCAGCTGACATCTGCGTGTTCATCATGTGTGGCACAGTGAAAACATGTGCCGCTCGTAGTGGACATGCCAGAGTGAGCTGCTGTCCTCTGTACTGGCTGTGGAAGAGGACACTGCAAATTGTGTGAGCGAGGAAAGGTAAGAAGAATCATTAATTTCTTTTTAAAATGTGTTGGGAGTAAATCATTACTAAAGAGACCAGGATGAGGGACAATATTACAAGAAAGAGCCCAGGATGGGGGACATTATAGCAAGAAGGGGACGAGAATGACGGACATAGTTAGTGGCCCAAGATGGGGACATTACTAAATAAATGGGCCCAGGATGCGAAACATTATTACAAGAAGGGGCCAGGATTGTAGCCATAATACAGGACTGTGGCCAGGATGGGGAATATTATTAAATAAAGGGGCCAAGATGGTGGACATTAATACAGGAAGGGGCCATGATGGAAGATAGTATTAAAAAAGGGGGTCAGGATGGAGGACATTATTACAGAAAGGGGCCCAGGATGGGGGACATTACTAAGTAAAGAAACAAAAGGATACAGCAGATTACTGTAATTGCCAAGATGTATGCAAACATTGAACATATGAAATTTGAACTGCATTACTGATATACTTATAAAAATGAAAGTACTTAGCACATAGATTGGCCAACTCTTGAAAGTTCATCAGCCGTGGCAACGCGTCCTTCTAGGATGGAACCCTAACTAGTGATGGGCGAACCCCCAGATGTTTGTGTTCGGGAGACTCGCCCGAACGTTTTGTAAAGTTTGAGGTCGAGTTCTGAAAACATGAACTTGCATCCAAACACCGAACTTGGACTTTACAATTATGAGATGGGGCGGGGCGGAGGCTGTAAAATAAAGAATACAGTTAATAATAAACATTGTCATTATACTTACAGGTCCCGCAACGTATCCTGCAGACCTGCTCAGCCGCTGTTTCCCGGCCGCTTCTGCTTCCGGGTCCGATCATTGCTCTGGCCCCGGGTAACCACCACTGACTTACAGGACCTTCCATGACGTCATAGCCATGTGACCAGTCTGGTGTGAATATTGTACAGACATTGGGTTACAGACTGGTCACATGGCTATGACGTCACGAAGGTCCTGTAACCCACGAGGGAACTACATTAACACCACACTAGTCACATGGCTATGACGTCATGGAAGGTCCTGTTAGTGGAGATTATGCGGGGGCACAGCTTACCGGCCTCAGCTATGCACTCGGGTGAAGTCTCTGACAGCTCTCAGCTGAGTCTGTGTGAGCAGACCTGTGTTTGTCGCCTCGCACAGACGTAGCAGAGCTGAAGATGCTTGCTTGCCTTTGGACTACGTCGGAGGGTTTTTGTTTTTTTTTAATAATATAGAGTCCTAAATGTCTTCTGATTAATTTCTAATAAAATATTTTTTCTCTGTGTTGTGGTTTTATTTTACTGTTAAAATAACAGACAATAACAGACAGTCACAACGCTTTCACAGAGTGGGCGTTTGTGATTGGATGCTAGAGTAACCTGAAACCAGCCCACACATTCTAGCATCTAGAATGTATGGTAAGATTCTAGGTTACTCCAACAGCCAATCACAGACGCCCATTATGCGTGACAGCGTCTGTGATTATCTGTTGGGTCCCTCACACATATAGTAGTGTAAAATTGAATAATTAAAAAAATGACGTATTGCTCCGCGGTATGTTTGATTCTCAGCGCAGATAAAGCGGATGGCTACGGGCTGCTACCCCCATCTGCCTGGCTTTACCTTGGCTAGCAATCAAAATACAGGAAGCCCATTAATTTTTTTTAATTATTTAAAAAAAAAATTAAAAAATATGCATGAGCTCCTGCCGTATTTTGATCGCTAGTCAGGTAAAACCAGGCAGCTGGGGGCTGGGATTCTCCACAGCCCGCATCCGCCCCGGAAATGGCGCATTGTTTCTCAGCGCCATTTCCAGGTGCTTTACCTGGCATGTCCAGCGGCCCTGATGTTGGTGGCATGCTGGGTAATAAAGGGGTTAATATCATCTTTGTATTCTCAGCTGGTACTAAGCCCGAAATTCATGGTGTCATGCCAAATTAGACATGGCCACCATGAATTTCTAGTAAACAGTAAAAAAAAAAACACAACACATAGAAAAAATTTTTTTATTAGAAACAAAGCAAAAAAAAAATTTAGAGACTCCATCTTTATTATAAAAAAAATCTTAAAGTCCAACATAGTCCAAAGGTAGAGCAATGTCAGCTCTGCTTCATCACTATGTAAAGACAAGCATCTCTACAGAGCGAGAAGCAGGGAGAGCAATGTCAGCTCTGCTTCATCTCTATGGAAAGACAAGCATTTCTACAGAGAGAGAAGCAGGCTGACACTGAGGGTATGATTCCACTTACGTATGACTCCTGCAAGTCTCGCATCGATATCACCTAGCATGGACTGACACTCTCCTGACAGGAGTGCCTCAGCTGCATGGAAATACATGTAGCCGACCCGCTCCGTGCCGGGTGATACCGATGCGAGACTGGCACAGTGACAGTCAAAGTTCAATCGAGTCCATGGCAGCCATGGACTCGGATGAACCCTGACGTCACCGCGAACATGGCCGAAAACAGCCGAAGACTGCCGAGTGACGAGCAGTGCAGTGAATACCCCCGGAAGTTAACAAGACTTTCCATGACGTCATAGCCATGTGACCAGTCTGTAAGCCAATGTCTGTATAAGATTCACACCAGACTGGTCACATTGCTATGATGTCATGGAAGGTCCTGTAGTCAGTGGTAGGTACCCGGGGGCAAAGCAATGATCGGAAGCAGAAGTGGCCGGGAGACAGAGTCTGCAGGACGCGTTGCGGGACATGTAAGTATAATCAAAATGTTTTTTAATAATGTGCTTTTATTTTTACAGCCCCTGGACCCGAAAAGTAACACGAGCTTCCCAGGAAAGCTGTTCGGGATCGTGTGCACAAACACTATGTGTTCGATATGGACCCCGAACTTTACAGTTCCCACTGGACTGAACCCATTATAACCCTAACCTAATATCATGTCTCTCCTGGGCTAATAGCCTACAAATTTAAACCACCAGTCCAGCATGTTTTTTATTTCACCGCTGTAGTGATGCTTTAAATTTAAGCCCCGTAAACCCTGTCTTACACTCACCTTCTGGTGGCTTCACCTTCTATTGTTGCAGCTCCAGTCAGTCTCAGCGATTTGTGACCTACCAGGGCACTCCAGTGTTTCACTGAGCGCGCCAAGATCACAAATCAATGTATCTCTATGAGAGCCTTCTTCTGGCCTTTTTATGGCTCTCATAGAGATGCATTGGGAGCTTATGACGTATCTTCTGACTTCCGGCCCAAGGGGCAGCAGGCTGGGCAATTGCCCTGGGCGCAGCCAGCTGGGGGGCACCGTCAGACCGTCTGATGCAGCATCATCCACAGGTGTTATGATTCAGTGACCAAGGAGGATCAAAAGGGCCAAAAACTAGGAAACCCAAAAAAATCACCAGAGTGGTTGGAAACTCAGCTGATTGCAGACCTGTAACTGACAACACAATTAGATGTAGCCGTGGACCGTGCCTACGATGACCTAGTTGCCTCGACTCACCCGGAGAGCTAATTATTCCTAAAGAGAGAAAAACAAGGAAAGCTAATCTGCCTCGGAGCAGTCCCCCAAAGATATAGATAGCCCCCAAACATGTAAAGTCGGGGAGACAAGATGAAACACAGTACACAGGTAGAAAACAGATTCAGCAAAGATGAGGCCCAAACTATATAGGAAAGGACAGAAAAGAGCACTGTCTGCAGCCGCGCAAAACCCTAACAAAAAACCAACACATCTGATATAAAAAGAACTGAGACCACACGGTCTCTCTCCCGCTATATCAGTACTCTGGTGTAACTGGAATCCAAGCAAAACACTCATATAGAGGAAGGACTGAAATTAATACCAAGCATGACAAAACAAAAACACATTGCAGAATATGGAACTGGGTACACAGACATTTCCAGCAGGGAATGATCCAACTCCACCCAGAACTCCACACAAGCAAAACCAGGAGACAAGCCTTAGTACCACAAAAATAAAAAACAACAAGAAAATGGAAACAAACCAGCAAGAGGTACAAAAACAAGACTTATCTGTAAGGAGTTCAGGTGGAAACAGAAGATAGGGCAGGCTCCAAAATGTCCACAGCTCCAGAGGAGACAACATTGATCACCGTTCCAGACCAAAAGAACACTACTCAGTTATATAGGCCCAGTCTGAGCAGCCTGATTTCCAATCATCATCAGCTATCTGGCTTCTGTTACAAGGCCACAAGAGAGAGCCCCAAACCGGAACCCAGTCCAAATGTGTTCACAACACACAGGTGTATTTCCAGCATGTGCATTATGCCGACCCACACGCCTCGTAGTAGGGCGGCAAAATGCAGCCACGGGGAAGACACCTTGGAGACAGCCGGCAGAGATAAGTTGCAGCTTCCCAGCTATCAGTGGTCAATTGTACTCGGGTTTTTGAGGCGCTGGTATAATTGAAGCCCTGACCGCCAGCATTTCCAGGTCAGGGTGACGTCGCCAGTGTAATTAGTTTATCTGATCATGCTGCCGGCGCCACAGAGGCGAACACAGCATTGGTGGTAAGTGCTCCTGTGGAGCTGAAGACACTGATGATTTATTGTAATTTGGAGGGGGGTATTTGAGGACATAGTTAGGTGAGCAAGGGGTGGATGGGTACTGACACAAAAAGAGGAGTGAGGGGAAGATGGGTTCTGATACAGAATACGGAGCAAGTGGTGACACATTTTGGGAAAGCAAGGAAGAGGATGGATGCAGACAGCATGGGGAGTGAGGGTTGAATGGGTGTGGACACAGTATGGGGAGTGAGGGGGGATGGGTGCACACTCAGTATGATGAGTGAGGGGGTAGGGATGCTGACTGAGTATGGTGAGTGAGGGGGGAATGTATGCTGACATAGTATTGGGGAGCTAGGAGGATGGGTGCGGACACAGTATAGGCAGCGAGGGGGGGAATATCCAGGCTCTCCAGAGGTCGCAGAATTAAAGGGTCTTTTGCTTGTGGAGATTGTTCAATATGTCCATTTCTTATCTCTTCTGATTCTATCTCTTTATACATTTTTCCTTCTCAAATTCGTTCCTGTTTTTTCTTCACTTGCCGTTTTCGCAATCTTGTCTATGCCATGGTTTGATGGTGCCCCAAAATATGTGGGACAGACAACACAGGAACTAAGACGCCAGATCTAACAACATGTCTCTAAAATCAACGCCTCCAAAAAAGACCAAGAAAAGGGTAAGTCTTGGTCTTCTCTAGCTAAACATTTTTTGACACAACATGCAAGTAATCCTAGTGGCCTATGAGTGATGGGTCTGGAGGGTATAGGCCCCAATATTCGGGGTGGCAATCTGACAAAAGAACTGTTAAGACGTGAGTCCAAGTGGATATATGATCTGCGCTGTTTAGCACCCCTTAGGGGTACTTTACATGTTGCGACATCGCTATCGAAATATCGTTGGGGTAACGGTTGTTGTGACGCACATCCGGCGCCGGTAGCGACATCGCAATGTGTAAATCCTAGGAGCGACGATGAACGAGCGCAAAACAGTCAAAAATCGCTGATCTGTGTCAAGTCGTTCATTTTCATAATGTCGCTCCAGCTGCAGGCATTATGTTGTTTGTCGCTCCTGCGGCGTCACACATCGCTGTGTGTGAAGCCGCAGAAACGACAAACATCTCCTTACCTGCGTCCACCAGCAATGCGGAAGGAAGGAGGTGGGTGGGATGTTACGCCCCGCTCATCTCCGCCCCTCCGCTTCTAGTGGCCGGCTGCTTAGTGACATCGCGGTGACGTCGCGGTGACGCCGAACACACCTCCCCCTTGAAGGAGGTATTGTTCGGCGGTCATCGCGACGTCGCCGACAAGGTAAGTGCGTGTGATGCTGCCGTAGCGATAATGTTCGCTACGGCAGCGATCACCAGATATCGCATGTGGGACGGGTACTATCGTGCTCGGTATCACTAGGGTACCCCTTAGGCCTCAATGAAGAACTTCTATACTCTGGATTTTATAAACACAACTGATGTATGATTTGCAGATTTTCACATTTCACTACATTTTTGTATTTCAATTTACAGAATCATCTTTTCTCTCTACTATTCAACTGATAGGCTGATGTCCCCTTTGAAAGCTTCTATTCTTTGACCCACCATTGATCATCCACTTCTGCAATTTGGATCATACTCTCCCTCATCAGTTTTCTCTGATGTCTTTTCTATTGGAAGAATCACAAGATTGGCTTACATCAGTTCCTGGGATCTTGTCTTACTGGCTGTCCTTTGTGCCAATTGTCAGTATTGGCTGATTTTAAATACCATTGTTTCAAGTGTTTCTTCGGTAGCCTAAAGGTACCGTCACACTAAGCAACATCGCTAGCAACATCGCTGCTGAGGCACAACTTGATAGCGATGTTGCTGTGTGACATCCAGCAAAAACCTGGCCCCTGCTGTGAGGTCGTTGGTTGTTGCTGAATGTCCTGGACCATTTTTTAGTTGTTGCTCTCCCGCTGTGAAGCACACATCGCTGTGTGTGACAGCGACAGAGCAACAACTAAATGTGCAGTGAGCAGGGAGCCGGCTTCTGCGGGCTGCTGGGGTCTTCAGACCAGACCAACTCTAGAGTGTCAGAGTGCAGATACAGTAGGGTGTGTGGGTGCATCAGGTGTCAGTTCTGTGTCAGTGACCAAAGTCTGCAACAATGGCTGATAACACCAGGAGCAAAGCCAAAGGAATGGCCAATGCTCAGGCCAGAGACGATGAGGAGGTTGTCCACGAGCTCTCCAGGAGACCAACGCCAGAGAACAGCTCTGCAGAGGATATCGCACAACCTGGCACTGCTGCACAAGATGAGGAGCAGCTCACCCAAATGTCCTCAAGGAGCCAGATGCCAGTCCTCCACTCTGAAATGGACAGTGAATCACCTGGCTCTGCAGCGTGCCGCAGATCACCCCTTGCAAATCCCTCCGGCCTGAGAGGTTCGGAGGCCCTCCTTCAAGCTGCTATGGCCAGTCTTATAGCTGGAAACCGGGGTACCTACTAGATACTCATGGCAGAGCATGGGCTTCTGGCAGCGCAGGAGGCAGCGGAGCGAGAGCGACAGGCAGAGCGTGAAGCTGCGTAGCGACAGCAAAGGGCCGAGCGTGAGGCTGCGGAGCACCAGGCAGAGAGTGACCACCAGCTGCAGCTAGCTCAGCTCCGGCCCTCATCAGCCACCCGTGACCTCCGAGACACCAAACTTCCAAAGGTCCGTGTTGAGGACTTCCCAGTGCTGGAGAAGGATGGAGACTTGGACTCTTTTCTGACTGCCTTTGAACGGATTTGCCGGCAGCACCATCTGGACAAGGACCAGTGGGCCAAATACCTGACCCCCCGTTTAAGGGGTAAGGCCCTGGATATCCTTGGGGACTTGCCTGCTGAGACAGATCAGGGCTATGACACCATCAAGCGGGCCCTGATCCAACAGTACAACCTCACTCCGGAGTCCTACCGCAAGAAGTCCCGGAGCCTACAGAAGGGACCAAAGGACTCCTAGGCTGACCACCGGCGGGCACTTGCCCGAGCTGCCAACTACTGGACCCAAGGCCTGCAGCTTACCACCGGACCGGAGATCCTGGACTTGTTCATCACGGAGCAACTCTTGTGGAACTGCCCTGAGGATCTCCGCCAGTTCATCCGAGACCAGAAGCCAAAGGGGTCCACGGCTACAGCTGCGCTGGCAGATGACTACACCAACAATCGGGCCCCGGAGGCCAGGAGAGCGGCCACCAGCAGCACCTGGAGAGTGGGTAAGATGAATGCTGCGACTGTCCCACCTGCCCCTAGACTGCAGGGGGTGTCCCCCTCAACTCCCCTCTCCAGGCCCGTGGCAGAACCAAGGCGCTGCCACCAGTGCAACCAACCTGGACACTTCAAGGCCATGTGCCCTCAGCGTCCCAAGGCCCCGGCCCCGTCCCAAGGGCCGCCCAAGGTGTATTGTGTGGGAGGGGGTGGTGGTAGGTCCCTGGACAACTTCCAACCTGTCACCGTCGGCCGATCTGTGACCATGGGACTGCGAGACTGTGCCGCTGAGGTGACTCTGGTACGGCCTGAGATGGTGTCCCCCCCAAGACTTGGTACCTGGAAAAACCCTCGCTGTCTCCGGGATTGGAGGCATTGACCCGGTGCTGGCCTGTATTTGGACTGGGGCGCAGGACAAGGGGTGAGGGAGGTGAGGGTAACTGATCGGATCCCCGCAAACGTGTTACTTGGGACAGATTTGGGGCAGATAACCTCCCAGTTTGGGCCCCCCCCAAGGGCTGAGCCTTCAGCCAGTACTGACATGCCTCCTGACAATGTTAATGTGTTATCTATGAATGATGTAAGGGAGGAGGGAGTGAACTCTGATTTTTCTGCTTGCACGGACAACATAGACATACACACAGCTGCAGCTGTGACAGGGGAGGGGGTTGGAGAGGGGTGTGACAATGCCTCTACAAAGGATCAGCCAGTGAGCTGGGATCTGTTGCCCTCTGCAAGGATAAGCAGAGAGCAGGGTGCTGCAGGGGGAGAACCAGTGTGTGGGGTGGGGGCTACCACAGCAAATGTGGGGTCCCCAGAGATTTCACAGCGGGGTTCTGTTGCTACAGGGGGGGAACTGGCTGGTGAGATTGGGGCCGGTCCAGGAGCGGAAGTGCTCCCAGGTAAGATCTCAGTGCAGAGTTCCCCCACAACCGGGGTGTCAGGAAGCCAGGTAGGTCTGCCTGAACTGGCGACTTGGTCAGGAACGGAGGAGGAGCAGGCCCGACCCACGGTCGCAGCAGCTGTGGCCGCTGTCACCCGCAGGGGGAGTGCTGGAAGCCAAGGGACCTCCCGGAGGTCCGATAGCTCTTCCCCTTCTGACCAAGTGGCAGCCGAGTCAGGCGGAGGCCAGGACACAGGTCCAGGGCTACTGACCGAAGATGTGACAGTCTCGTCGATTCTGGCCACATCTAATCAAGGGTTTCAGGCAGCGTTAGAAGCTGACGACAGCCTGAAAGCTCTTAAGGAGCAGGCGGCACAGCCTCCCTCGGACCCGGAGCGAGTGGTCTGGGACCAAGGACGGCTGTACCGGGTCACGGTCCAGCAGGGTTCACCAGAGGTGTGGCCCAGGGACCGACAGTTGGTGGTACCTTATCCGTTCCGGACGGAGTTGTTGCGGATCGCACATGAGATTCCGATGGCCAGACACCTAGGGATCGCTAAGACCAAGGCCAGGTTAAACCAGCATTTCTACTGGCCAAAAATGGGGGCCGATGTGGTTGCCTACTGCCATTCGTGTGACATCTGTCAGAGAGTGGGGAAGGCGGGGCCCCGCCCCAAAGCCCCACTGGTATCTTTGCCCATCATCGATGAGCTTTTCAGGAGGGTGGCTGTGGATCTGGTCAGCCCGCTGGCCATCCCCATCAGCTCCGGGAAACGCTTCATACTGACGGTAGTGGACTATGCCACCCGGTACCCTGAAGCAGTGGCCTTGTCGTCCATTCGAGCTGACAAGGTGGACACCGCATTGCTGGAGATTTTCTCCCGAGTGGGTTTTCCTCAGGAAATGCTCACTGACCGGGGGACCCAATTCATGTCACAGCTGATGGAGGCCCTCTGTAAGCAAGTCCAGGTGCAACATCTGGTGGCCAGCCCGTACCATCCACAGACTAATAGCCTGTGCGAGCGGTTCAATGGCACCTTAAAGCAGATGCTTAAGATGTTGGTCGACTCCCACGGGCGTGACTGGGAGCGGTATCTCCCACACCTGTTATTTGCTTGCCGGGAGGTTCCACAGGCCTCAACGAGGTTCTCACCTTTTGAGCTCCTGTACGGGCGACGTGTGCGGGGCCCCCTGGCTCTGGTGAAAGAGGCTTGGGAAGGGGATTTGGCCACCCCTGGAGTGTCGGTTTTCGAGTATGTCATGCGCTTCTGGGACAAAATGCAGGCATTGACGCAGCTGGTACACGACAATATGGCTCAAGCCCAGGCCGATCAGAAGCGTTGGTACGACCAGAACGCTTGTGAGAGGATCTACCAAGTGGGTCAAAAGGTGTGGGTACTGGTCCCCGTACCACAGGACAAGCTTCAGGCAGCCTGGGAAGGCCCATACCTCGTGTACCAGCAGCTCAACCCTGTAACGTACCTGGTCACCCTGGACCCTGCCCGTGGAAGGCGGAAGCCCTTCCATGTGAACATGATGAATGCACATCATGAGCGGGAGGCGTGTGCGCTCCCCGTGTGCAACCTGCCCGAGGAGGGAGAGGCCGAAACCCTCTTGGATATGCTAGCCCAGGTTAGGGCAGGTGGATCCATTGAGGATGTGGAGGTTGGCCACCAGCTCTTGGAGGACTAACGGTCCCAGCTGTGGGCCACCCTACACCCCTTCCGGGGGTTGTTTACCAACCAGCCCGGAAGGACTGACTTGGCCGTCCATCATGTGGACACTGGGGATCATCCCCCGATCCAGCGTTCAGCATATCGGGTCTCCCTGGAGGTGTAGCAACACATGCTCCAGGAGATTGACAAGATGCTGAAGCTGGGGGTGATCCAGGCATCCAACAGCGCTTGGGCCTCGCCTGTAGTCCTGGTCCCTAAGAAGGACCGAACCACTCGGTTCTGCGTGGACTACAGGGGGCTCAATTCTGTCACGGTCGCCAATTCGTAACCAATGCCACGCATCGATGACCTCAATCAGTTGGCCGGGGCTCAGTACCTGACCATCATGGATCTGAGCCGGGGATATTGGCAGATCCCCCTGACTCGCAAGACCAGGGAACGCTCTGCCTTTATTACCCCATTTGGACTGTACGAGTCCACGGTGATGCCATTCGGGATGAGGAATGCCCCTGCCACTTTCCAGCGGATGGTCAACACCCTGCTCAAGGGACTTGAAGGGTATGCGGCCGCGTACCTGGATGACAATGCAGTCTTCAGTCCCACCTGGGAGGACCACCTAGAGCATCTAGCCCAGGTGCTCAGGCGGATCCACCAGGCAGGTTTGACCATCAAGCCGGGAAAGTGTCAGCTGGCCATGAGGTCCAGTACCTGGGTCACCGGGTAGGCGAGAGAACTCTGAAGCCTGAGAAAGTGGAGGCCATCGCATCCTGGCCCACCCCCAGGACCAAGAAGCAGGTGATGTCCTTCTTGGGGACCGCCGGGTACTATAGGAGGTTTGTTCCACGCTATAGTAGCCTGGCGAAGCCCCTGACGGACCTCACCAACAAGAAGCTGCCCTCTGCAGTCGATTGGACAGTGGACTGCGAGTCAGCCTTCCGGGCCCTAAAGGACGCCCTGTCCAGCCCGCCCGTGCTACAGGCAGCCGACTTCACGCAGCCGTTTGTTGTACAGACTGACGCCAGTGACTTCGGCCTCGGTGCGGTGCTCAGCCAGGTGGACTCTGTGAGCCAAGAGCACCCAGTCTTGTACCTGAGCAGGAAGCTGTTACCAAGGGAAGTGGCCTACTCCACAATGGAAAAGGAATGCCTAGCCATAGTGTGGGCTCTGCAGCGTCTGCAACCCTATCTATACGGGCGCCACTTCATCGTGGAGACGGACCACAATCCCCTCAGCTGGTTACACACCGTCTCTGGGACGAATGGGAGGTTGTTGCGATGGAGCCTTGCGCTCCAGCAGTACAACTTCACCATTCGCCACAAAAGGGGCCGAGACCACGGTAACGCAGACGGGCTGTCCCGACAAGGAGAGGTCGCGGACGGGCGCACGGGGGAACACCGGAGTGTGCTGCCCACTAGCGCCCTCAAAAGGGGGGAGGTGTGAGGTAAATCCAGAGAGGATGATGAATTATGATCCAGGCACTCCTGACAGGACATCCCACCTCCCTTCTTTTGACACATCACCCGAATCCTTTGATGACTAGAGTCAAGAGAAAAGTGTCACATCTCAGTCACATAGCAGAGGCAATCTCCTGTGATATGGAGATTATATGAGCTGTGAACAATGGACACAGGATAACCCCCTGCCGTGACCCTGTATCAGGAGTTTGTATCTCTTTACCAGGCTTTGGAAGCCACCAGACAGAAAGACTCCGGTAAAATATGGTTAATATCTCGCAAGCCGTACGTCCTATAAATATGGCAACCATAAAAATAGTGTCTCCTCATGCGGACGATGTTGGCACACCTTTTTTATGGGAGTGGGACCTTGGGAAGTACCCCAGGCGTGATATCGGCCAGTGGGGAACTAGCAGACAAGCCATGAGTCCTCTCGTTCTGAAGCTAAATTCATAACTGTCACAAGGAGAGCATTGGCGTCCCCCAACGACGTTCCCAGGCAAAGTTATGGCCAATATCCCCTTTTTGGATATTATCTTGACTCCAGCCAGGGGTGGAGCAGTGCTTCCTCTGAGGTCACTAAGGTAGGAGGGGACAGGGGTTAAGCCAGGATTGATAACCACAGTTCGGACATTTTAGCTTGTTCTTTGCTCGGGGGCCTGGTTGGGAAAGACCTGTGAAGGAGTTCCAGAAACCTGGTCTAACAGTGTCCCCCTGTGGCCAGACGCACAAGGTAACTGCTTGAATTGTATGCCTGCTTGCAATCCATATCTTACTTGTGTATGTACTCTGACTCATCTATGTATATATTCTGTAGAACCCCTATTGTATATATTGTAGTTTCTAGTGTGGCTTAGGCCGATTAAATTATAAAATTAATCTTGGGCTGTTCTGTTATCTCGATCTTGAATCCCACGTCTGTGTGTTCGGCTAATAGTTACCGTAAATCGGTTGGTGGCAGCGAGTTTGTGCCAAGGATCATTGTGGGGCAGCCAGTGAGATTCAGGGAGGTTTTTATATATTCCGTCCGCGGACGTCGGGGGAATATATACCCTACTCTCACCGGGGACCCTTCAATAATCGGCATAAGTAGAATAGTGGCCTCTTTGCTTATTGTCGGGCAATTCCATAATTGGCCTGACTATAAGAGGGGCGCTAGAGAGCGCGTCACATGCTGTGTCTGTCGGTCGGGAGGTAGAAAGGAGGGGCGTGACTCTCGCTTGTTACCCCCCGATCGTGACATTGGTGGCCAGCACGGGGGATTTCTGAGTGACTCCCCCGGCTGTTCGTGACATATTCCTTTCCTTGGTTACCCGATATTTACCTTCGTTACCAGCGTCCGCCGCTCTTACACTGCCAGTGCCGGCTCCCTGCACACGTAGCTGTTGTACACATCGGGTAATTAACCCGATGTGTACTGTGGCTAGGAGTGCAGGGAACAGGGAGCCGGCACTGGCACTGTGAGAGCGGCGGACGCTGGTAACGAAGGTAAATATCGGGTAACCAAGGGAAGGGCTTCTTGGTTACCCGATGTTTACCGTGGTTACCAGCATCCGCAGAAGCCGGCTCCCTGCTGCCTGTACACGTAGCAGAGTACACATCGGGTAATTAACCCGATGTGTACTGTGGCTAGGTGTGCAGGGAGCCAGCGCTAAGTGGTGTGCGCTGGTAACCAAGGTAAATATCGGGTTGGTTACCCGATATTTACCTTAGTTACCAAGCGCAGCATGCTTCCACATGTAGCGACGCTCCAGCGATCCCTGGCAGGTCAGGTTGCTGGTGGGATCGCTGGAGCGTCGCTTAGTGTGACATCTCACCAGCGACCTCCTAGCAACTTACCAGCGATCCCTATCAGGTTGTATCGTTGTTGGGATCGCTGGTAAGTTGTTTAGTGTGACTGGGCCTTTACTTCATGTCTACCAGTTTCATGCTCCACTCTCCCCTCCACCTCCCCCATTTTTTTAATTTACTATTACATTTTTCTGTTGACATCTTGTTAACAATTTTTGCTTATATATATATTTTTATAGAATTATTTTTCATTATTTATTTGCAAAGATATTTTTTTCTCATTATCATACTTTATTTTTTCTTTCCTTAGTATTTTTATCATCCCATGTATCCATAATGGTTTCTGTTCACATCTACATTTGTTTTTCCCTTCATATGTCATGACACCTTCTTTCCTCTATTGAAATGCGCTCCAAATGGAGTACCCCTATGCGGAGTTGCAACCCCTGCCTACACTCCTTAAAGACTACTTGCGAGAGACGTCACCAGTCAATGGCAAAAATCTGAAAAGGACTAGATAACTCATTCATCCTTAACCCGGAGGAGCAAGCAAACTGTTCGTCAATTATGTTGGCCCCAGAACCACTATATAGAAAAACTTTAATTGGGACGTCCTGGCCCCTTATTTTAACCCTGTCAGGTAATAAACACTGAGACACCATGGTGGAGGAAATACGTAGACCCAGTTTGAAATCCCCCAAGCCTCCTGGGTCTAAAGGCCACTTTACACACAGAGATAAATCTACGGGAGATCTGTGGTTGCAGTGAAATTATGAACAATCAGTGCCAGGTTTGTGGCTGTGTACAAAATGGAACAATATGTCAATGTTTTCACTGCAACCACAGATCTACCAAAGATTTATCTCTGCGTGTAAAGTGGCCTTTACAGTTTTCCGACTGCCGATTCTTGGACTCCAAGGGACAGGCACTAATAAAGTGTCCCTTATTGCCGCATTAAAAGCAAACTCTTCCCTTTTTAGGAGTAGGGGAATTTTTCCACACATGGGACATCCCTCCAAGCTGCATGTGCTCAGGAGGCCTCAGGAGGCAATTCAAGCACAGCAACCCCCTCCCAGAGCGGTATTATGGGACCTCTGACGATACCAGCGATCAATACAGATTATGAGACAAGGGAGAGAGGAGTCTCATACATGACCAATAACTCATTTATCCTCTGAAACAGACCCTAAAAAAAATGATTCTTGAGAACTGTGGTGTCACCGGACCAGCACCGAAATTCAGAGCAGCAATCCTCTTCCAGACGATTCCTCTGGTACAGTGACCGGATCTTAAACTTGGCTAACAACACCTTATCTGGATCGTCATGGATACGTCAGAGCACAGAGAAAAACTCATCTACTGACAACTGACATATACACAGATGACTCAGGAGGCATAGGAAAATTCCCATGCTTGTGTGTCTCCACTCAGGAGTGAGATCACAATAACTACCGGCTGCGCCTCACTATCAGAAGAATGAGGACAAAGAAAAAAACAATTTGCATGCCTCCCAGAAGGTGACAAAGCAGCTGCGCTCCCCTGAAAATCTCTCCGGGAGAAGCAGTGTAGGTTCAGGCGCTCTAGCAACCAACACGGATTTCTCCGGAGCAGAAGATTTCACATGTTGCTGAACTACCCCCTTTAATTCCGCAAACCTGCAGAGACAGAGCCTGCAACTGCAACAGTGCAGCAACAGGGTCCATGCCAAAATTTAAATAAGGCCAACCATAGAGTCATGGGTAGTGATAAGCGATCCCGAACTGTAAAGATCGAGGATCGTACCAATCACATACTGTAGTGATGGTGTACACGATCCCAATCACGAGCTTTCCTGGGAAGCTCGTGTTATAAATCAGGTCCAGATCGGATCCAGGGGCTGTAAGAAAAAAAAGCGCATTATAAAAAACATTATGATCATACTTACAGGTCCCGCGACACGTCCTGCAGACTCTGTCTCCCAGCTGCTTCTGAGTCCGATCATTGCTGTGCCCCTGGGTTAAAGAACCTTCTGTAACATCATAGCCATGTGACCAGTCTGGTGTAAATGTTGTACAGACATTGGCTTACAGACTGGTCACATGACTATGACGTCATCGAAGGTCCTCACTGTCAGCCTGCTTCTCGCTCTGTACAGAGCGATGTAGCAGAGCTGACAATGTTCTCTCTGCTTTTCACTTTGTATAGACTGTGTCTCTGCAGAGTAATTAAGCTGACATTGCTGTCCCTGTGAACTACGGTAGTCTAAGGAGTTTTTTATAATAAAGATAGAGTCTCTAAATGGTTTTTATTGTTTTATTTGTAATACAAAAAAAAAAATTCTGTGTTTTTTTTTTTTTTACTGTTTATTAGAAATTCATGGTGGCCATGTCTAATTTGGAGTGACACCATGATATTCCAGCTTAGTACCATCTGAGAATACAAAGCTGGTATTAACCCCTTTATTACTCAGTGTGCTACCGCCTTCAGGGCCGCTGAACGAGCCGTATAAAGCGCCTGGAAATGGCACTAAGGAACAGTGCGCCATTACTAGGGGCAGCTGCAGGCTGCCGAGAATCCCAGCCCCCAGCTGCCTGGCTTACCTGAATGGTGATCAAAATACAGCGGGAACCCACACATTTTTTTTTTAATTAATTTTTAAATAATTAAAAAAGAAAAAACAAAACAATGGGCTTCCCTGTATTTTTATTGCCAGCCAATGTGAAGCCAGGCAGATGGGTTGGCAGCTTTATCTGCGCTGAGAATCAAAAGTACCGGAGCGCTACGTAATTTTTTTAAATGATTTATTTTTATAAAACTATATATTGTGTGTGTATATATATATATATATATATATATATATATATATATATATATATATATATATATATATATATATATATATATACATACACACACACTGTATATATGCCCGGCTCGTCCAGCGGCTCTGAAGGCGGTGGCACGCTGGGTATTAAAGGGGTTAATACCAGCTTTGTATTCTCAGATGGTCTTAAGCCCAAAATTCATGGTGTCACGCCCAATTAGACATGGCCACCATGAATTTCTAGTAATTAGTAAAAAAAAACAATACATAGAAAAACATTTTTTATTATAAATAAAACAAAAAAAATTTAGAAACTCCATCTTTATTAAAAAAAAAAACTCCTTAGTCAGACGTAGTTCACAGGGACAGCTGTTGTGATCCAGTAACTGAGGAGGATCAGAAAAAGAGCAATAACTCGGAAACCCAGAAAATAACCAGAGTGGCTGTAACCTTAAAGGACTGCAGACCTAATACTGACACACAACTAGAAGTAGCCGTGGGACGAGGCTACGATGACCTAGTCGTCTCGACACAGCTGGAGAACGAAATACTCTAATAGAGAGAGATGTAGGAAAGCTAATCTGCCTCAGAGTAGTCCCCAAAGATATAGATAGCCCCACACATGTAAAGATTACGGTGATATAGGAAAATATTGATATCGATATTGATTAGGCCTCAAGAGGCCTAATTCAGAGGACCTCACTGGTGATCCCATAAGCTGACTTTTAAGTCAGAACAGAACAGCTACATCACACAATTTGTAGCTAGAGAATAAATTCAGCAGAGATGAGGCCCAAAACTATCTGCATAGGAAAGAGCACTGACTGCAGCCGTAAAAACCCCAATAAATACCAGCACACCTGACATGGAAAAATACTGAGCCTAAACAGGCTGTCCCCCACTAGATCAGTACTCTGGTGTTACTGGGATCCAAGAAAAACATTGATATAGAGAGGGGACTGAATACTGTACCAAGCATGACAAAATACAATACTTAACAGAACATGGAGCAAGGTACACAGATACTCCCAGCAGGGAATAATCCAATTCCACCAGGAACTCCACACAGGCAAAAATCACAAGAAGGTGAAAACCATAAGCAAAGGTACAAGGCACAGCAATGATTGGACTCAGAAGCGGCCGGGAGAAAGAGTCTGTAGGACGCGTCGCGAGACCGGTCAGTATAATGACAATGTTTATTATTAACTATATTCTTTATTTTACAGCCCCCCCCCACCCCATCCCATAACTGTAAAGACCGAGTTCTGGGATTGGATGCAAGATCGTGTTATCCTGATCTTGATCTTTACTAAGCAGTCGGGCGAGCCTCCCGATCATCGGGGAATCGCCCATTACTAGTCATGGGGTGTGAGGGGATAACATGGGACCGGGGCTCCTGGAATGGCTCTCAGGCTAGGGGGGCCCTATCAGTCCCTAATCCCAGAGATACTTCTAATGGTGAAGATTTCGGTGCTGCCTTCCTTGCCCTGCTCTTGGCAAGAACTAATCTTATACCCCCAACTCCCCCACCCCAGGTGAGGACCGAGACAGGAGTGGTTGAACCCACAGATATAGACAAATGGGGAAATCAAAAACTCTATCACACTGCTATCACACACAGAGATATAAGACATTAGGTAATAAGGAGGAAATGAAGAGAAGGGATGAAATAACTAGATGACAAGAGGATTTCAACAGCACACCAAGCTGCACGCAATAAATCAGCAGCAACTGCAACACAAGAGCACACGGACCGGTTTAGCAAAAGTGGTGGTCAGCATGGGAAGATAGGCTCTACTATCTTAAAAAGGTGGGGACTAACTGTGATAGGTCTCCCACTACATGTGATCCAAGAGGTAATAGAAAGGCTAGCAGAGATTATCTCCTGCAAGCCCGATCACTAATGAGCACACAGGTGTTCGAGATGCCCGAGCCTGTCTATGCAACTCAGAAGCACCAGAGAAGGCATAGTAAGGACTTGCAGATTCTGTAGTGTGAACAACGTCAAATGACGCCATGATACTCGGTGAGTTTAGAGCCAAACACGGTGTGACACAGTGATCGTGCATGGAAGTGCTGATGTACCGCCCCGCGCTCGGCTCCAGCCGAGCCGCTCAGATCCGGGCTCGTTGGTGGGTGGCTCGAGCGCCTCCGGACCCGAGGTCACTTGCCTCTGAAAGGGGGTGCTGGCGCTTTTGGTGGCGGTTAGGTAGGTACACGGCCGGAGCCGCACTTGAGTTCGTGAGGCCACCCATGGGTCGTGGTGAAGTTGGACACCAGCGCTGCAATTACTGGGCACCCGGGGGAGATGGTGGTGCAGCAAGATGTTATCCCCTCCGTGGGTAGGGGTGAAGGCCCCGGGACCCGTTGGGGATAGCTGGGCAGTGCAAGGCGGTGTGCGGCCAAATGGCACTGTTGCACTCACGATTATTGACACACACAAGTCTCTGGTAAACCAAGATGATGGTGGTCGGTGCCCGCAGCCGGCTGCGTCTGGTCCCCCACCCGGTTCGGTGGCCTTGGCCTTTCTCCTGCACCGTGTTGTGTATCTGTGGACTGCCTGCACTTCAGCAGACGCTGGACCGTGGGATCTCTCTGCCTGTGTGGTGGCTTTCTATCCCCCTCGGTGGGCTGTTGTCTTCAGTCGGGACTTGGGTGGGAAAGGACCTATAGTCCAGACCGCAATCAGTTAATTAACTCAGTCCAGTGGACCTCGTTTCAGGGTCTGAGTACCCCCCTGTGTGCTCCAGTTTCAGAGTCGGTTCCCCGGGTTGGTACCGGCGGGCCACTACCCTGTCCCGGTTCCACCGAGCCGTCTTCCCGGCACCTGCAGGCTAAGGCCACCTTATGCCTCCTAGCCAAAGGTGCCCGTGCTCCAACCCTGGCACCTGTCAGACTGTCACAGGCCTGACCTCCTCCACTGCTCAACTCTAAAACTCATGTCATCTGTGTTTTCCTGCCTCAGGCTCTCTGAACTCCTCGGTGGGCGTGGCCAACCGCCTGGCTACACCCCCTGGTGTGTCCATCAAGCACTGAGAGAGGTGACTAGGTTTTAATGTTTGGCTGATGACACCTTTTTGGGGGACAGGTGTAGTGCGGGGGTCTGTGACTACCTGGCCAGTCCAGGGCGTCACACTCCCCCTTGGTTAACTACAGACCGACCACCACCGTTTATTTTGTAACTGAAAAAGATAAAAAAAAAACAATTAACAAGCATACGAACATATTTACAAGTATGATTACTTCTGGTTCATCCCAAGGCGGGAGGCACTGTGCTTAAACGTTGCAAACATATAAAAACATTTTTATTAAACAGGAACGGGACGGGACCGGGTCCTTTCATTTACCCACCCAAGCAAACCTAAACCTTGATGCTGCCTCTAAAAACAGGTCAGCACCCCCTTTTCCCCAGTCCAGGAATTGGGTTCAGGTCCGGGTATTGCCCACACGGGCCAGGTAATAAGTTCCTTACCCGGCAGTCTCTCAGAGGCCCCACGTCCAGGGGACCCCTGACCCGGAGGGTTGTCACCGGTTTCTATGGTGACGGGGCCTCGGCCTCCTCTGCCGCAGGCCCTTCCTCCAACCAGCCTCTCCGGAGACTGTAGGACCTGAAAGGGTAGTCCGGGATTATTTAGAAGCCCAAAAGTTTTTGAGTGGCTTGCAAATTCTCAGCAATGTTCATTTAAACGGGCAGTAACGGGGATCCCAATGGGGACGGGCAGTATTGTAGCTGAGAAACGCTACCTCACTCATATTCTTCCTCGTACTCCTCCTCAACGGCAACTTCGGGACTGTATGGCGGGGGAGGGGACTGGGTGTGCCTCCGGGCACTGCGGCTCACCCTTCTTTTCACATTGAGAGCGAACTATCCCCTCTTTCCGCAATGCCGGGTGTAGCTCACCAGCTCTCCGGGCTCTAGGTCCCGTTCGGGGTGACCAACAGGCAGGTGCGGGTACACGTCCCTGCGGGACACCAACACTTCCGCCTCCAGGCCGGGCTCAAAGATAAACCCCCATCTTCCGGGACTGGCGGGTCCACACCGAAAGCGGGCATCCTCCAGAGATGGGTCTTCCACGGAAGCGGTATTGGCGCCGGTCGGATGATTGGCCGTCCGCGGGCTGCTTCCACAGGCGGGTCCTCACGGGTGGATTGAACGGGCTCCGCTGCCGGTGTCGGGGGGCAGTGGACCGAGCGGGGGAGCAGCGGCAGCCAGTACGGGAGGTGAGGGAGGCAACATAGAGGGCAGGGGCAGACCGGGTCCCTCAGCCGCGTCGGCCGGTGGGGGCGCTTACCCGTTCTTCCAAATTTGCCTCCACTTCACGTACCCGCACGGTTGCAGCTATCTCCTCCATCTCGGCCACCCACTGCTCCATTAGGAAGCGCACCTGGGCTTGCAGATGGCGGCACATCAGCGTCGTCCGGGCTTCCACCCACGCCGCTGTTCCAGGCGCGGGCTCCAGGACTTCGGGCTTGCCGGACGGGTCAGCCATATCGCTCTCTCGGGATCCAGGAACCAAAAGGGTGGCTGGGTCCTAGAGTCCCTGCCTTTTATCTGCTCGGTCACATGTTGCAGAATCTTCACCCGCCCCCCCCCCCCTTGGTCTTTTCGCGGCACTCCCTTCTTCGGCCGATCAGTTTTGCTTTTAACCTCTCGCTTTGCTGCACGGCCGCGTTCCCAGGAGGTGTGGCTTCAGTTTTTAGTGCCCTTTCTGCGGGGAAGAAGACTCTGGCGGGAATCTTCGCGCCAAAAGATGGCGGCAAGATGGCGGATTCTGAGAATTTTGGAATGGATCACCGCTGACTTCACTCCAAGGCGCACTTCACTAGGTAAGTGAATAGGTAAGTATCCTGTTTGTGATGCCAGAAGAGTCGGTGTACTGCCCTGCGCTCGGCCGCAGCCGAGCCGCTCGGATCTGGGCTCAATGGTGGGTGGCTCGAGCGCCTTCGGACCCGGTGTCACTTCGCTCTGAAAGGGGATGCTGGCGCTTTCGGTGGGGGGTTTAGGTAGGTGCACGGCCGGAGCTTGCGCTTGAGTTCGTGACGTCACCCACAGGACGTGGTGAAGGTAGACACCACCGCTTCAATTACGGGGTACCCGGGGGAGATGGTAGTGCAGCCAGATGTTAACCCCTCCGTGGGCAGGGATGATGGCCCCGGGACCCATTGGGGATAACTGGGCGTTGCAGGGCGATGTGTGCGGCCGGAGGGCACTGTTGTACTGTTATTGACACACACAAGTCACTGGTAAACCAAGTTGATGGTGGTCGGTGCCCGCAGCCGGCTGCGGTCGGGTCCCCCACCCCGATGGTGGTCTCTGCCTTTCTTCTGCACCGTGTTGTGTATCTGTGGACTGCCTGCGCTTCAGCGACAGGAGTCCGCTCCCCGGCTTTGTGTGTGTCGGGAGAGCCCGTTTGCCTGCAGACGTTGGCCCGTGGGATCTCTCTGCATGTGCGGTGGCTTTCTATCCCCCTCGGTGGGCTGTTGTCTTCAGTCGGGACTTGGGTGGGAAAGGACCTATAGTCCAGACCGCAATCAGTTAATTAACTCAGTCCAGTGGATTCTGGACCTCGCTTCAGGGTCTGAGTACGCACCTGTGTGCTCTGTTTTCCGAGTCGGTTCCTTGGGTCGGTACCGACGGGCCACTACCCTGTCCCAGTTCCACCGAGCCGTCTTCCCGGCTCCTGCAGGCTGAGGCCACCGCTTGCCTCCTAGCCAAGGTGTTCGGGCTATGACCCTCACACCTGTCAGACTGTCACAGGCCTGTCCTACAAGCCTGACCTCCTCCACTGCTCGACACTAAAAGTGAACTGACTGTGTTTCCTGCCTCAGGCCCTCTGAACTCCTCGGTGGGCGTGCCAACCGCCTGGCTCCGCCCACCTGGTGTGTCCATCAAGCACCGAGGGAGGTAACTAGGGTTTTTGTGGTTGGCTGATGACTCCTTTTTAGGGGACAGGTGTTGTGCAGGGGTCTAACTGTGACTACCTGGCTAGTCCAGGTCGTCACATAAGTCTCTGGTAAACCAAGTTGATGGTGGTCGGTGCCCGCAGCCGGCTGCGTCTGGTCCCCCACCCGGTTCGGTGGTCTTGGCCTTTCTGCTGCACAGTGTTGTGAATCTGTGGACTGCCTGCGCTTCAGCAACGGGAGTCTGCTCCCCGACTTTGTGAATGTTGGGAGAGCCCTTTTGCCAGCAGATGCTGGCCCGTGGGATCTCTGCCTGTGCGGTGGCTTTCTATCCCCCTCGGTGGGCTGTTGTCTTCAGTCGGGACTTGGGTGGTAAAGGAACTATAGTCCAGACCGCAATCAGTTAATTAACTCAGTCCAGTGGACCTCGTTTCAGGGTCTGAGTACCCCCCTGTGTACTCCGGTTTCAGAGTCGGTTCCCTGGGTCGGTACCGACGGGCCACTACCGTGTCCCGGTCCACCACGGTTCCACTGAGCCACCGTATGCCTCCTAGCCAAAGGTGCCCGGGCTCCAACCCTGGCACCTGTCAGACTGTCACAGGCCTGTCTTACAGGCCTGACCTCCTCCACTGCTCAACTCTAAAACTCATCTCATCTTTGTTTTCCTGCCTCAGGCCCTCTGAACTCTTCGGTGGGCGTGGACAACCGCCTGGCTCTGCCCCCTGGTGTGTCCATCAAGCACTGAGAGACGTGACTAGGTTTTAATGGTTGGCTGATGACACCTTTTTGGGGGACAGGTGTAGTGCGGGAGTCTGTGACTACCTGGCCAGTCCAGGGCGTCACACTGATATTCAAGCACCTCCAACATGATCATGCTGTGATCAGTCAGTCAGATTGACTTACCAATTTCAGTGATTAGAAAGTGAGGACTGCTGAAATGGGTCTCTGCCATGTCAGTCAGCTGTAAGCATGGAGCTGTCACTGTGTGTTTTCACACAGTGACAGTTTTAATCCATGATGTACTGTAACTACATTCAGTAGCATGTCAAGATGCGGGAACTGACACCCGCTCCTGACATGCTATGTACATCATTTGGCGTTAAGGGGTTAAAAGCACCACTCCATTGCTGAAAAAGCAAATACGCTGGAGTGGTGGTTTAAAAGCTGTACGGAAGTGTATCTATAGTGGAATTGATTCGGTTTTGAAAGCAAAGGATGATCACATTAAATATTGATTTGATTTAGACTTCTCTTTTGTTGTAGTTGCATTTTGTGAATTGCTAAAAATAAAGTGTATGGAGCAGGAGAGACATTTCATGTATTACTTCTGTCACGAGGTGACAGTTAGGGCCAGAATAGTGGGGACGTACACGAAAGAATACGCCTTCCTAAAAGTAACAAACCAGCTGCGCTCCCTGGGAAAATCTTTACAAGAGAGGCAGTTTTGGTTCAGATGACCCAGCGGCAAGGACAGATTGCTCTGGTGTGGCGAACTGAGCTTGCTGCTGTACCGCCCTCTTTAATTCAGCTACCTGAAGAGACAAGGTCTGCAATTGTCTCGCTAGTGCAGCAACCGGGTACATGCTGGTATATGAAAAGTTGGGCCAACCATAATGTTATGAGGTGACTGTTAGGATAGCATGAGACAGGCTACTATACTGTACCTCATGCTAGGGGACCCTAGTCTATCCCTAACCTCAGGGGTTACTGATGGTGCAGATGCATGACTCCCGTTCCTGGCTATGCTCCTGACCAGTACTACTCTGATACTAGGGAAGGGCGGTGCAGAAATGTGATGGTAAACAGACAGAGCCATACAAGAGAAAACCAAAACTCTTGACACACTGACCACAATAGGATTAGACAATGAGAAAGTAGAAAACCCAGAGCAGTAAGGCTATGTGCGCACGTTGCGTACAGTCACTGCATAAATTTCTGCAGCGATCTGAAGAGCACACGTGCGCTTCCAATCGCTGCAGAAAATGTCCGTAGTGAAAAAAAAAAGAAAGCCGATTCCATGCGCTCTGCCTGCAGCTCCTCCCATAGACAGAGCAGGGACTGCAGGCAGAGCGCAGGAAAGAAGTGACATGTCACTTCTTAGAACGCGCGCTTCGGGCAGCAGCCGAAGCGCTGCGCTCTAAGACGCCACGTGCGCACGGCTCCAGCATAATCTCCGTAGATTATGCAGGGGACACAGGACGCATGCAGTTACGCTGTGCTACAAAGCGCAGCGTAACTGCATGTAATTACGCAACGTGCGCACATAGCCTAAGGTACCAACAAAAAGGCAACAAGAGTTAACTCCACAACTGTACTCAGCAACAAGTAAAGGCCCCTTTACACACACTGAGACTTTCAGCGATCCCACCAGCGATCCCAACCTGGCCGGGATCGCTACAAAGTCTCTGGTGAGTCTCTGGTGAGCTGTCAAACAGGCAAACCTGGCCAATGACGCAACAGCGATCCGGACCTGCAGAACGACCTAGCTAGTCAAACACTGGAAACGAGTGATGTGTCACTGTCACTGAGGTTACCCGCTGTCACTGGATCCAGCGGTGGATGCAGCGGTGGCCGCGGGTAACCTCAGTGACAGCTCAGCTGATCGCGCCAGTCACCTCAGTTGCTGCGTGGAGCTGACCGGAGCGGCGGTGAGTAGCGCGATCAGCTGAGCTGTCACTGAGGTTACCCGCGGCCACCGCTGCATCCACCGCTGGATCCAGTGACAGCGGGTAACCTCAGTGACAGCTCAGCTGATCGCGCGGCTGTCTTAATTAGCTGCGTGGAGGTGACAGGAGCGGCGGTGTCTTCTGCTGCTCCTGTCACCTGCATGCAGCTGAGCTGGAAGCGACGCTGGAGGTCCGTGGATTACACCGGACATGGAGGGCTTTTTGGGGCTGATTAAATTGGTGATGAGGGAATTTGTTTGTGTTTTTTATTTCTAATAAATGATTTTTTCAGTTGTGTGTGTTTATTTACTGTAATTTACAGATTAATCATGGAAGGTATCTCGGGGAGACGCCTGACATGATTAATCTAGGACTTATTGGCAGCTATGGGCTGCCAATAACTCCTTATTACCCCGATTTGCCAACGCACCAGGGCAAATCGGGAAGAGCCCGGTACTGTCCCAGAACTGTTGCATATAATGTATGCGGCAATTCTGGGCGGCTGCTGACTGATATTGTTAGGCTGGGGGGCTCCCCATAACGTGGAGCTCCCCATCCTGAGAATACCAGCCTTCAGCCGTATGGCTTTATCTGGCTGGTATTAAAATTGGGGGGGACCGCACGCCGTTTTTTTAAATTATTTAATTATTTATTTCACTGCACAGTATAGACCTGCCCACCGGCTGCTGTGATTGGGTGCAGTGAGACACCTGTCACTCAGCGTGGGGGTGTGTCTCACTGCAAGCAATCATAGGCGCCTGTGGGCGGGGAAAGTAGGGAATACGAAATTGTTTAATGAGCGGCCGGCTTTTTCAAAATAGTAAAAGCCGCCGCAGCAGTGTGAATGCCGTGCAGCGCCATGCCGGGGATCGGTGAGTATGAGAGAGGAGGGGAAAATGACCAACAGACTGTGAGAGAGGGACAGAGATAGTGACGGACCGACAGAGAGAGAATAGAGACCGAGAGGGAGAGACCGACTGACAGAGAATAGTGATTGACAGATATTGTGACACATCACTCGTTTCCAGTGTTTTAAGTCCCCTTTACACACTGAGACTTTCTAGCGATCATGCTGCACAGCGAGAAACAAAGGACCAAAGAATGGTCCTGAACGATTTGTAGCGATCAGCAACTTCACAGCAGGGGCCAGGTCGCTGATGTGTTTCACACACTGCAATGTCGCTGGGGAGGACGCTATTACGTCACAAAACCGGTGACGTTACAGCGATGTCGTTTGCGAAGTTGCAGTGTGTAAAGCCACCTTTAAACAACCACCAGATAGCTGGTCTAGTGAGGTGCTGTGATCCAGACTAAGATAAGCTATAGTTCGCATAGGGGAAGGATTTAGCCAGCTTATATATCAGGGGAGCAGTTGTGATTGGCTTCTCACATTTGATCAAAGGAGGCTAACAAGCAGACTAGCAGAAATTAACTTTTTCCTAGCCTGCCTATGAATTACCATTCTGAATGTCGACACCAGAGACGTTACTAGGCAGAGTGTCAGAATCTGTCATCTGAAAAGAACCCGACACCCACATGACAGTCAATGAAGTTTGTAAAACTCTCCATAGAACAAATTTGTTATAATGGATGGGTATGTAGACATGTATCATGTGCAGGCTGCATGCTGCCGATTGCTTCGGCTAGCAAGGACCAAATGTTAATTTAAGCACATGAGAAAACCACCAGTTCTTAAAGCACAATCTTTTACTTAAGTGTAATTGTCACAATAACTCTGGGATATCAAGTAACTAGGGCCCCTAAGCTGTCCCTCAAGCTAGGGGGCCCTATGTTATCCCTATTCTCAGGGATACCCCTAATGGTGGGAATGCCTGAGTCGCCTTCCTAGCCCTGCTCCTGACTAGTCCTGATTCCCCCTCCCCTCAGGGAGGGACAGGACAAGAGTTTAATGAAAATCACAGGTATAGACAGACAAGGGAAAACCAAAACTCTGTCACACAGTACGCACGCACATAGGTAAAGACAATAAGAGAGTCCGGAGGAAACACAAGAGTTAGGCCTAAGCCACACGGCATGAAAATCGGTGCAAGTGGATTGCGATTAAAAAAAAAAAAAAAGAAAAATCGCATTCCACTCGGACCAATATTAGCCTATGCGTCAGCACCCACGAGCGATTATTTTCTCAGCCCTAATTGGACCGAGAAAACAATCGCAGCATGCTGCGACTGTAATGCGATCTTGTTTTCTCTCGCACCCATTCAAGTCTATGGGGCGAGAGAAACATTGCACTGCACTCACGGCACACCGATGTACTGCGAGTGCAGGGCGAGAATGGCAATAGCCGGCTACTGAGGAGAGAGGGAGATAAATCCCTCCCTCCCCTTCGCAGCGCCTGCCCGCCCCTCCGCAGAACCGGCCCGCCCCTCGCAGCTGAGGTCCGCTCGCACGATCGGACCTCAGTCGCAGGGACACTCACTGGACACTCGAATCTGCTGTACTGCCAACGTGAGCCAAGTGTCATGTGAGGGGATCGCAGTAATCCCCGTGTGGCCCCAGCCTTAGAGGGTAGCTACAAAACAACAGAGGTAAACTTCTACAACAAGCAAATAGCACAATTTTCAAAAGAGAATCTGGGACACCACACTTCACAGACCAACATAGAAACTATAGCTAGCATGGGTAGAAAAGTTCATTCAGCTTAAATAGAAGTGGAGAAGATGTGATTGGCTTTTCCACCACATGTGACCAAAGAAATCTAACAAACAGACTAGCAGAAATTAACTCTCGCTAGCCTGCCAAACAGCAGGTCGACGTCAGAGTCTGACTGTGTTGATCCCAGACACCAGAGGAATCATCGGGCGGATTGACAGAATCTGCAATTGAACAGTGCCCGACATCACAATGACAGTCGGCGAAGTTTGTGCAAACCTCTATGTGACAGAAGGACAGTGATAGGAAAGTGCGCTGAAAGAAAGACAGCCAAAAATATCCTAGAAAAAGAGGATATGGTATGTCTGGTAAGCAAGGATGCGAAGGATCTGGAAATGGCAAGTCTTCTGTGAGCATGATGCTAAAGAGCACAGACCAGTAGCGTAGGTACCGGGGGGGGGGGGGTTGGGGCGGTCGCTCTGGGTGCCGTGCTCACAGGGGGCCCACTAGGAGCTTATGAGCTGTGAGTGCTGCGGGGGCAGAGCAGAAACTCTTGCCTAGATGACGAAAATACATCCTAGTGGTGTAGCTAGAACCTGCGATGATGTCATGCCCATGTGACCGAGTGGGAGGAGCCACAGTTTTGCCAGTCAGAAAGCAAGCATCAGGAGATACTGATTACTGAAGGAGATGGGAACGCGTGAGCGGTAATGAGGGAAGAGAAGGTTGCAGGGTGAGTGGCATATTAGGGGTACAAACGGTGACAAAATGGTGTAAAGGGGTGCAGGGTGTTTGAGAGAGAGGTAAGTTGGGGTACAGGCTGTGTGACATGTAGGGATGCAGGCAGGGCCAGCTCCAGGTTTTTGTGGGTTCCGGGTGAAAGAGTCTCAGTGGGCCCGATCCACACACAGACACGCACATACAGATACGTACACATACAGGCATACGCACATATACTTACCGTATTTTTCGGATTATAATACACACTTTTTCTCCCAAAAATTTGGGAGGAAAATTAGGGGTACGTCTTAAAATCCGAATGTAGCTTACCGGGGATGGTGGAGTGGGGTCAAAGAAGGCAGGGGCAATGTTATGCGATGTGCTGCCAGCGCTGCTCTGTGCATTAGGTGGCACGGCTCTGCTCTGTGTGGCTTGCTCTGCATTGTGCGGTGGGGCTCTGCAGCGCGGCTCTGCACGGGGCTGTTCTGCTCACCGCGGCTCTACTCTGTGCGGGGCTGCTGTGTGTGGCGGGCGGTAAGGTACCAGCTATTCTAAAGATATTGGCTGTGAGGGCTTCTTCAAATAATGGCACCAAGAGTCGTCTCGTGCACAGATGGAGCTCTCGGCTCAAGCTCTCATCTGCGCACACGCGGACTCCGCCCACCATTATTTGAAGAAGCCCTCACCAACAACATATTCAGAATGGCCAGTGCCTTACTACCTGCAGCACACAGCAGAGCCGCGGCGAGCAGAGCAGCCCAGCACAGAGCAGAGCCGCGGCGAGCAGAGCAGCCCAGCACAGAGCAGAGCCACGGCGAGCAGAGTAGCCCCGCACAGAGCAGAGCCACGGCGAGCAGAGCAGCTCCACACAGAGCAGAGCCGCGGCGAGAAGAGCAGCTTCGCACAGAGCAGAACTGTGCCAAGCAGAGCAGCCATGCAGTGAGAATCTGGGGCCCCCTCTGTACCACTCACAGCATCGCCGTACACCCCCCTCCCTGGTAAGACACCACCGGATTCTAATACAGAGTCCATTTTTTTTTTTTTTTCCAAATTTGGGGAGCGTCTTATAATCTGGTGCATCTTATAAAATGAAAAATATAGTATTTAAAGAGAAATTAAGAAAAATACATATAAACAGACATAAATAATGCAAAAAAATAAAAGTAATAATATAATTCACTGAAACACAGAGGAAAAAATGAACATATACTCCACATGAAAGCTAAAAATCCATTTTTCAATATCAAATGTAAAATTTATCTTGGTTTGTGAAAATTGGCATTATAAAATAATTTCATGTGGTCAAAATATTTACACCTTTATATACAATTGCAAGGAAACAAATAGTATTTATAGTACAAATATTGCTGCAGTCATAAATGCTATAAAAAGTGGAACAATGGGAAATATCATCTCTTAATCTGCATTCACATCTATGTGAATCGTTCGTATGCTGCTTTATCTGACAGTATATGGACTCATTGAGTAATTATTCAGACATCTGGTAAAATGACAGATCCAAGAATGACATCCGTGAAACTCAGAGCAGGTTCTATTCTGATTTGATTTTGAGTATTCGCCATTAATCAATGGGTCTTACAAAAAAATAAATAAATAAATTGGACACCATGTGAATACAGCCTTAGAGACACGGCGTAGCTACATGATCTTAACAGCTCCATTTAGCATTGTAAAAGAGGACCGGCCAAATATTAAGAGTAGCTTTTTCTGTTACAGTCTTTTATTGTAAGCTTCTTTTAAAAGGTATCACAGAAAAAAGGCAGCCAACACCGGGTCACAATACCAAAGCATTGCAGGATCCAGGTGATGGTAAAGGCTGCTTTACATGCTTCAATTTATCGTGCGATCGCATTTGTGATCGCACCCGCCCCCATCGTTTGTGCGGCACGGGCAATTTCTTGCCCATGTCGCACAATCCTGTAACCCCTCGTCACACGTACTTATCTTCCAAACGACCTCGCTGTGGGCAGCGAACATCCACTTCCTGAAGGGGGAGGGACGTTCGGCGTCACAGCGACGTCACACAGCGGCCGCCCAATTGATGTGGAGGGGCGGAGATGAGCGGGACGTAAACATCCCGTCCACCTCCTTCCTTTCGCATTGCCGGCGGGACGCAGGTAAGCTGTGTTCATCGTTCCCGGGGTGTCACACGGAGCGATGTGTGCTGCCTCAGGACCATTGTACAACCGGACGTTCAATTTTTAGAAAATGAGTGACGTGTCAACAATGAACGAGAAGGTGAGTATTTCTGCTCGTTCATAGCTGTCACATGCTACGATATCAGTAACGATGCCGGATGTGCGTCACTTACGACGTGACCCCGCCGACATCTCGTTAGATATATCGTAGCATGTAAAGCCCGCTTTAGGAAGGCTGCCTTTTTTCTGTAACGTTTTTTGGATTTATCTCCTTTTCCGTGAATTCTTTAGAAGGTAGTTTCATTCCACGCTTTACGGATCATGTTCCATGGTGCTCCAAGGACTGCAGCGCTTATAAAAAAGAAGACCAGGATCAACCCTTTAGCCAAGGTGACATGTTGTGGCTCTCCTAAAAATAAAACATATACAAAATTAAATCAAATATTCTCAGCATGCGAGGACCTGATCTCTGGACCTGCAATTCATGGCATAACTGGACAGAAGCAATATATAATGCCTTCTTTTATAAAAAGGGTTGATAAGGAGTATAAAGTAAAGGAAGTGTGATGTAAAACATGTCTCGGCCACTTGAATTTTACTGGTGTTGAAATTGGGAGAAGCTGAAAGTGGGCTTGATGCAAGAGTACATCCACATGGGACTGATGCTGTGGATTTTCCACAATGGGAAAACAGCAATTCAAAAGTAAGTGAAATCACTTATAATAGATTCACATAGTGCTTTCCATTACGTTCAAAAGCTCCTTGGCTTACATCTTAACCTGCACAAAACAGGATTTGGGCGCCAATTGGATCATTGACTTTCATGATGTAGACAGGGTCACAGTATGTTCTGTCGTGCATCCTTAACCCCTTAACGACCCATGACGTACTAGATACGTCATGGATCGTGTGCCGGTAAGCCCCGCCCCCTGCCGCCGGTAGGCGGCGGCGAGACGCGCACATATCAGCTGTTATCAACAGCTGATATGTGTGCCTGCTAGCCGCGGGTGGAATCGCTTCCACCCGCGGCCATTAACCCCTTACATTTCGCTGCCAAAGTCTTGGCAGCGATATGTATATGGGCGCCGCCATGACAGTGACTTACCCCGCCCCCACCGGAAGTCACGTGACATGATCACGTGACTTTCAGCGGTTGCCATGGTAGCACAGGGTCATGTGATGACGCCTGTAGCTAACATGAGTCACTTCCTCTCAATGCCGGAATACAGCCGGCATTGAAAGTGAAGCAGCAAATCTGCAGTTCTCAGCTCTGTAGCTGAGATCTGCAGATAGTGCAGAGCGATCGGATTGCTGATCGCAATAGCCCCCTAGGGGGACTAGTAAAATAAAATAAAAAAAAAAGAGAATTTTGTTTACTTACCGTAAATTCTTTTTCTTATAGTTCCAACATGGGAGACCCAAACCATGGGTGTATAGCTTCTGCCTCCGGAGGACACACAAAGTACTACACTCAAACGTGTAGCTCCTCCCTCCGGGCTATATACACCCCCTGGATGACAATCTAACCAGTTCAGTGCAAAAGCTGAAGGAGGACATCCACCCATAAGTAGAGATAGAGTAAAACTCGGAATAACCGGAACTCTGTCTACTAACAACAGCCGGTGAAACACACGGAACAAAAAACTGCCAACAGGCAACAGGGAGGGTGCTGGGTCTCCCATGTCGGAACTATAAGAAAAAGAATTTACAGTAAGTAAACAAAATTCTCTTTTTCTTTATCGTTCCTCATGGGAGACCCAAACCATGGGACGTTCCAAAGCAGTCCATGGGTGGGAAATAAACCAAACTGAGAAGTAGGCAAAACCTAACTTCACAAATGGGCGACAGCCGCCTGAAGAATGCGTCTGCCCAAGCTCGCATCTGCCGAAGCATGAGCATGCACTTGGTAGTGCTTCGAAAAAGTGTGCAGACTGGACCACGTGGCAGCCTGACAAACCTGCTGAGCCGTAGCCTGGTGCCTGAAAGCCCAGGAGGCACCGACAGCTCTGGTCGAGTGCGCCTTAATCCCTGGCGGGGGAGGCACCTGAGCACACTGGTAGGCATCGGTGATAGCCGACCTGATCCAACGAGCTAGGGTCGGTTTAGAAGCAGCGAGACCCTTGCGCTGACCAGTGGTTAGCACAAAAAGTGAGGTGCACCGCCTAAAAACGGTGGTGCGTGACACATAGATTCGGAGCGCCCGCACCAAATCTAAGGAGTGCAACGCCTTCTCAAAGCGATGCACAGGGGCCGGACAAAGAGAAGGCAATGAAATGTCCTGGTTAAGGTGGAAAGGAGACACCACCTTAGGGAGAAAGTCCGGAGTCGGACGAAGAACCACCTTGTCTTGGTGAAACACCAAAAAGGGGGATTCCGAAGAGAGCGCAGCCAAATCAGAAACTCTCCTGAGAGAAGTTATGGCTACTAGAAAAACAACTTTCTGTGAAAGTCTAAACAAGGGAACCTCCCTTAGAGGCTCAAAGGGGGGTTTCTGTAAGGCCGTGAGGACCAGATTAAGGTCCCAGGGATCCAAGGGCCGCCGGTAAGGAGGAATGATGTGAGATGCGCCCTGCATGAAGGTGCGCACCTGAGCCAGTCGGGCGATACGCCGCTGGAACAATACCGACAGAGCCGACACCTGTCCCTTGAGGGAATTGAGGGACAGTCCTAGCTGTAGACCGGACTGTAGAAAAGACAGGATGGTCGGCAAGGAGAACGGCCAAGGAGCATGGTCGGAAGAGCGACACCAGGACAGGAAAATCCTCCAAGTCCTGTGGTAAATCTTGGCCGAGGAAGACTTCCGAGCCTGAGTCATAGTGGAGATGACCTCAGAGGGAATGCCTGAAGCCGTCAGGATCCAGGACTCAAGAGCCACGCCGTCAATCTGAGAGCCGCAGAATTCTGGCGCAAGAACGGACCTTGAGATAGAAGGTCTGGGCGGTCCGGGAGATGCCACGGCACCTCTACGGACAGACGCAGCAGGTCTGGGTACCAAGCTCGCCTGGGCCAGTCCGGAGCAATGAGTATGACTCGACGGCCCTCCATTCTGATCTTGCGCAGAACCCTGGGCAAGAGCGCTAGAGGGGGAAACACATAGGCCAGACGGAACTGAGACCAATCTTGAACCAGTGCGTCTGCTGCGAAGGCTTGAGGATCGTGGGAGCGAGCCACGTAAACCGGAACCTTGTTGTTGTGCCGGGATGCCATTAGATCCACTTCCAGAGTGCCCCACTTGCGGCAGATTGATCTGAACACTGACGGATGCAGGGCCCACTCGCCGCTGTCCACGGTTTGACGGCTGAGGTAATCGGCCTCCCAGTTTTCCACGCCTGGGATGTGGACTGCGGATATGGTGGACTTGGAGTCCTCCGTCCACTGGAGGATTCGTTGAACCTCCAACATCGCCAGACGGCTGTGAGTCCCGCCCTGGTGATTGATGTAGGCAACCGCTGTCGCGTTGTCCGACTGAACTCGAATGTGTCTGCCCGCCAACAGGTGGTGAAAGGCTAGGAGAGCTAGAAACACAGCTCTGATCTCCAGCACATTGATCGAGAGGGCTGATTCGGACGGAGTCCAAGTGCCCTGTGCTCGGTGATGGAGAAATACTGCTCCCCAACCGGAGAGGCTGGCATCCGTGGTGAGGATCACCCAGGACGGAGTCAGGAAGGAGCGTCCCTGTGACAGAGAGAGGGGCCGAAGCCACCACTGAAGGGAGCTCCTGGTCTGTGACGACAGAGCCACCAGCCTGTGCAAGGAAGAGATCCGCTTGTCCCAACAGCGGAGAATGTCCAGCTGCAGGGGACGCAGATGGAACTGGGCAAAGGGAACCGCTTCCATTGACGCCACCATCTGACCCAGCACCTGCATGAGGTGTCTGATGCAATGACGGCGGTGCCTCAGCAGAGAGCGCACCGCCAGACGAAGGGACTGCTGTTTGACTAAGGGCAACTTGACAAGTGCCGGCAGAGTCTCGAATTGCATCCCTAGGTACAAAAGCACCTGGGTCGGGGTCAGAGTGGACTTGGGCAGGTTGACAAGCCACCCGAACTGAACTAGCGTGGCGAGAGTGAGAGAGACACTCCGCTGGCAGTCTACACTGGATGAGGCCTTGACTAGAAGGTCGTCCAGGTAAGGAATCACTGCCAACCCCTGGAGGTGCAGGACCGCAACCACTGCTGCCATGACCTTGGTGAATACTCGAGGGGCCGTGGCTAAGCCGAAGGGGAGAGCCACGAATTGGAAATGTTCCTCTCCGATTGCAAAGCGTAGCCAACGCTGGTGTGAAACCGCAATAGGCACATGCAGATAGGCATCTCTGATGTCGATGGATGCCAGAAAATCTCCTTGGGTCATTGAGGCAATGACCGATCTCAGAGATTCCATGCGAAAGTGCCGCACCTGAACATGCTTGTTGAGAAGCTTGAGATCCAGGATGGGCCGGAAGGAACCGTCCTTTTTGGGGACTAGAAAGAGGTTTGAGTAGAAACCGCTGAACCGTTCCCGGGCGGGAACCGGAACAATTACACCGTTGGCCTGCAGGGATGCCACGGCCTGAGAGAAGGCGGCGGCTTTGGAGCGGGGGGGGTGGACAGAAAAAATCTGTTTGGCGGGCTGGAAGAAAATTCTATCCTGTAGCCGTGGGAGATGATATCCCGCACCCACTGATCGGAGACGTGTTGAAACCACACGTCGCCAAAGTGGGAGAGCCTGCCACCGACCAAGGACGTTGCTGGCGCAGCCAGATAGTCAAGAGGAGGCTGCCTTAGTGGCAGCGGCTCCTCCGGTCTTTTGAGGACGCGGCTTTGCGCGCCAGTTGGGTTTACGATCCTTGGCTGCGGTAGTGGACGAGGTCGAGGGCTTAGAGGATGACCAGTTAGAGGAACGAAAGGAACGAAACCTCGATTGGTTCCTGCCCTGGACAGGTTTCTTGGCTTTAGTTTGTGGCAAGGAAGTACTCTTCCCGCCAGTAGCTTCCTTAATTATGTCGTCCAGCTGTTCCCCAAACAGCCGGGACCCGGCAAAAGGGAGACTCGCAAGGTACTTCTTAGAGGAAGCGTCTGCTTTCCACTCTCGAAGCCACAAGATCCTGCGGATCGCGAGGGAGTTAGCGGAGGCCACCGCCGTGCGGTGAGAAGCCTCCAGGATGGCAGACATGGCGTAGGATGCAAAAGCCGAAGCTTGAGAAGTTAAGGCATCCGTCTCAGGAATAGAGTCCCTGGTGAGGGAATGTATCTCCGCCAGAGAGGCAGAGACTGCCTTAAGAGCCCACACTGCCGCAAAAGACGGGGAGAACGAGGCTCCTGCCGCCTCATATACAGACTTGGCCAGAAGGTCAACCTGGCGGTCAGTGGGATCCTTAAGAGAAGTGCCATCAGCCACAGCTACGACTGTGCGGGCTGAGATTCTGGACACCGGAGGGTCTACCTTTGGAGACTGGGCCCATTCCTTAACCACCTCTGGTGGAAAAGGAAAACGGTCATCAGAACTACGCTTCGGAAAACGTTTGTCAGGACAGGCCCTGGGCTTGTTAACAGTGGTCCGAAAACTGGAGTGGTTAAAAAACATACTCCTAGCTTTCTTAGGTGAGGTAAACTGGTGTATCTCTACCAGAGAGGGTTGTTCCTCAGACTCTTGTGGGTTGAGGTTCAGTACGGAGTTAATGGACGCAATCAAGTCACTAACATCCGCATCACCCTCAGACAAGTCAATGGGGTACATAGAGGTAGCGTCTGAGCCCACAGTAAACGAATCCTCCTCGCCCTGCACCTCGGCACGTGAATCAGAGCCGTGGGAAGAGGAAGGAGAAGGGTCCCTGCGTCTCCGTTTAGGGGGACGGGGTCCTAGGACATGCTCTGAGAGCTCTGCAGAGCTCGGAGCAGCAGAGGCACCCTGAGAAGGGGGATGATGCATGGTCAGCAGTGTCCGGGACAGCTGCCCCATCGAGTCGGCAAAAGACTGGGAAATAGCTTGTGAAAAGGAAGCTACCCAAGCCGGGGGTTCAGCCACCGGGGCCGGAGCAGCCGGAAGGACCCCTGAGGAGGCTCCAGGCTGAGACACAACCATATTAGCACAGGCATCACAATGTGGGTATGTGCTTGGCTCTGGCAGAATGAGCTTACAAGCAGTGCATATAGCGTACATGTTTGCAGCCTTGCTTCGGGTGACAGACATGCTGCTGAGGTGGAAGCTCTGCAGTAGTAATACACTCCTATAGAATGCCCTGAGAGTGTAATAAAAGCCCACAACCAGAGGTTGTGGCTTACCAGCCCGCTCTCTGTGTGCCCTCCGGATTCCACAGCTCAAAGCCCCAGTGAAGCGTCAGCCTTCCTAAACAGCAGCAGCTGCAGCATCCAGCGCCGTCCAGTGTAAGAACGCTGAGAAAATGGCGCTGGAATGAGGAGGGGGGGCGGGTATTAGCCCAAGAGCGGGAAAACGGAGGGCCAGGGAGAGATACAGAGGAGGAAACATCTCCCCAGAGAGGAGTGTCCTCCCCTCTGCTGGCCGAGCGGTGGGCGGCGCCACGCTATGCATCCTGTATGCATGACATGCAGAGGAGCCGAAACCGAAACTAGGCCCAAACTGAAGCCAGGGCCTAGATTTTAAAAAGCGGCCGACGAGCAGGCACCTTCGGCGCGGTTCTCAGGGGAAACCCCCAGAACCGGCCGGAATTTACAGTAACGATAAAACACATACTGTCCCCCTAATAAAAGTACCCGGGACCCCTGAAAAACGTCTCAATACTTAGCTTTGAGACGCAGGGCCAGTCCCTGAGGGGGGGTGAACGCTCCTTCCAGCAGAAACCAGACAGGGCTGTGGATGGAGACCGGTCTCCTGCAAGCAGAGAGGACCGAGACGGCTCCCACTTCAACCCAGAGCCTCACAGAGGATGTGAAGGAGCGCGGCATGTGAAGGCACCAGCCTTATAAAGTCAACCTTAACAGCACCGCCGACAGAGTGGGGTGTGAAGGGACATGCCGGGAGTCCAGACTGGACCCGCTTTTCTTCCAAATCTTTAAAATTAAAATGAAAAAAAATATCAGAGAATGCAAGTGTGTGTGACCTCCTGAAACACAAAGCATTGAACTGGTTAGATTGTCATCCAGGGGGTGTATATAGCCCGGAGGGAGGAGCTACACGTTTGAGTGTAGTACTTTGTGTGTCCTCCGGAGGCAGAAGCTATACACCCATGGTTTGGGTCTCCCATGAGGAACGATAAAGAAAAAGTAAAAAAAAAAGTTTTAAAAAATTAAAAAAAAATAAAAAAACCTAAAAGTTCAAATCACCCCCCTTTCACCCCATTGAAAATTAAAGGGTTAAAAAAATAAAAAATACACACATATTTGGTATCGCCACGTTCAGAAATGCCCGATCTATCAAAATATAAAATCAATGAATCTGATCAGTAAACGGCGTAGCGGCAAAAAAATTCCAAACGACAAAATTACGTTTTTTGGTCGCCGCAAATTTTGCGCAAAATGCAATAACAGGCGATCAAAACGTAGCATCTGCGCAAAAATGGTACCGTTAAGAACGTCAGGTCGAGACGCAAAAAATAAGCCATCACTGAGCCTCAGATCCTGAAAAATGAGAACGCTACGGGTTTTGGAAAATGGCGCAAAACGTGCGCCATGTTTTTTGGACAAGCTTGTGAATTTTTTTAACCCCTTAGATACAAGTAAACCTATACATGTTTGGTGTCTACAAACTCGCACCGACCTGAGGCATCATACCCACACATCAGTTTTACCATATAGTGAACACGGTGAATAAAATATCCCAAAAACTATTGTACAATCCCACTTTTTTTGCAATTTTTCCGCACTTGGAATTTTTTTGCCGTTTTCCAGTACACTATATGGTAAAACTTATGGTTTCATTTAAAAGTACAACTCGTCTCGCAAAAAACAAGCCCTCATATGGCAAGATTGCTGGAAAAATAAAAAAGTTACGCCTCTCGGAAGAAGGGGAGCAAAAAACAAAAACGCAAAAACGGAAAGTGCCCGGGGGCTGAAGGGGTTAATATCCGTATATATAGTTGAGGTGGGTAGCAAGACATAATCAGCTGCGACCTGCTGACCACCTCCAATAGGTGTCTACAGCCAAACATGATGCATGACAGAACACATTGTGACTCTGTCTGCATCATGATAGTCAATGGCCCAGTGAGAGCAAAAACCCAAATCCCATTTTGCAGGGGTTTAGACATAAGCCCAAGGGGACCACTGAACGTAGGGTCAAACACTCTGTGAACCAAGTCTTAACCCATGTATAAAACCTGCACATGTGGCAGTAAAACGTTATCCGTTATGTGGGGTATACTTAGCCTTACCGGTGTAGTACTTGGTGAGTGGATACGCTAGCTTCTGCCAGCACACGTCATTTTTATCACAGTCATATTCTGTATCAGTCAATTGAAATCTAAATACATAAGAAAGTTGATTAGTAAATAAAAATGATATTTGAATAATAATTAGATATAGTTACAGCACAAACTCTACAGTTTTTCAGTGATTTCAGTGAAAATGCTGAAAAACAGTGCGGTTATACCACATATAAAAAGGGGAAAAAAAGAGGTTTTTTTGTACCACATAGTACAAAGAAGAAATATAAGCTAAATTCCTGACTTTAACCCAATTTAATTGCTACGGCATGGTAATAAGAGGGCTGGAGATACAAGAGATCCCCAAAATAATGATGAATTGGAAATATTTGAAAGGAGGAATAGTCCCAAATTCTTCAACATTGCACAAATCTTAGCTCATCAGCTAAGGAAAGGCTACAGAACAGATCATGTGATATTTCATCTATGGTGGAAATAAGATAAGCTGACTACAACAGTGCAGGGTATTCACTTTAGTTTAATTGTGTTTGTCTAGAATTGTCACTTCGATAACAATCAGATAACATTTTATAAGCAATCAGTGCAGAAAGATAGGCACATTCACTTATTTTTTCCTGCAACTATACAGCGTATTCAGGGGCTGATGGTAATTATTATATAGATACACAGGCGTTCCATAGGTTACGATACCTTGTAATGCTCGAGGGCACCTGGGCCGGGACTCTGATGAACTGTACGGAGGCCGTGAGTGGAAGTGACAGATTACAGCCAGACACACAATTTACATTAATTGCGGAGAAGCTGGAAAAGAAACATATATAAAATAGACTGACATTTGTCAAACTAACCCTTTTTCTTACTAAAGAAGTAAAATCGCTGCTTTACATGCTTCAATTTCTCGTGCGATCGCTTTTGCGATCGCACCCGCCCCCATCGTTTGTGCGATATAGGCAATTTGTTGCCCGTGTCGCACAAAGTCTTAATCCCCCGTCACACGTACTTACCTTCCAAACGACCTCGCTGTGGGCGGTGAATATCGTCTTCCTGAAGGGGGAGGGACGTTCGGCGTCACTGCGACGTCACACAGCGGCCGGCCAATAGTAGCGGAGGGGCGGAGATGAGCGGGATGTAAACATCCCACCCACCTCCTTCCTTCCGCATTGCCAGCGGGACGCAGGTAAGCTGCAGTTCATTGTTCCCGGGGTGTCACGCGGAGCGATGCGTGCTTCCCCGGGAACGATGAACAACCGGCACAGAGAAGGACGTGCAATTTTTTGAAAATGAGTGACGTGTCAACGAGCAACGATAAGGGGAGTATTTTTGCTCGTTAACAGACGCTCGTAGCGGTCACACGCTACGATATGTCAAACGGCGCCGGATGTGCGTCACTTACGACGTGACCCCGACGACATATCGTTTGATATATCGTAGCGTGTAAAGCCTGCTAAACCCAATAATTTAGAAGATTTCAGCGTTGTTAGATATGTGCATTTCTCAGACAATATGAATCAGAATCCATAGCATAAAGCTGCTGTAAAACTCTAGACACGGATCTTTTCAACTATAGCAGAAACAGTCGTGACAATTAAAGGATGAAACATCAATAGTTTAAGGGTTTTGTCCACTACTCCGACAACCCCTTCTTAAATACTATGTGCCCCAATATAACATAAAAACTCTGTATATGCACCGGCGCAGAGCCAAGAATGTCTGTACGGGAGTCAGGCTCATGTGAAATTGTTAAAGGGAGCCTGTCAGGCGCAATATGCACCCAGAACCACGAGTAGTTCTGCGTGCATAATGCTAATCCCTGTATCTGGTAGTGTTGAGATGAGACTACAAAGGCACTATTAAGGTCTAATTGCCGATTTCAAATTATATTGTCATGTGTGCACGCAAGAAAGAACAATAACTGACACTGAATCTGTTATGAACCTTCTCCATGACAGACGCCAGAGCATTCTGTTTCAGTTTATTGTTCGGGAAACTTTATAGTTCAGGAGAAGTAAAGGGTGTGGACAAAATATAGTTCAATCAAGTATCGCCAGCTGGACTCAGGACGTATAGGAATTTGCATAGTCTCTGCTGGATTGGTTGTTCCGAACTTTAGGGATTACTCTGTTCCTCAACTTCTTGGGCGTTGTCCAGGATGTAGGAGCCATCTTTAAGTTACATGTGCTGGTATATTGTAATAAGGAAAATCACTGAATATGCAGTATAATTATGTGTGTGTGTGTGTGTGTGTGTGTGTGTGTGTGTGTGTGTGTGTGTGTGTTAGTAAGAAACAAAAGCATTCATAAATATGTGTGTTAGGTATGTAGTTTAGTAGATGTAATCTAAGTCTATGAAATGGCTGAATTAAGTATTTTTGGTTACTCAATTCTTATCCTCAACAGTAGAATACATAAAGAGATCTTTAGAAAAGGTATTTCTAAAGATCCTTTAAGATAGGCTAATGAAGCCAGAGACTAGTCGCAACGGCGTTCGTTCCTGCACTCATTCCCTCCCTCTTAGCATGTTAGTATGCCCAGAGGGTGTCATTGCCACATAATTTTGCCCCAGTATTATATGGGCACTTTCAATTCCAGAGGTACTGGGATCTCCCCCTTTCTCACAAATATTAGGGCCTTGATCACTACCTCCTGAAACTGAAGAAATGTGATGGTCTGGCCTGCACATCATGATAGCACGTAAGCGTTATACATTGCCATCTGCACAATATGCACAGCTTCTTATAGTCTCGAATGTTTTCTATATAGTAACATCTTTTCAGTTAGCCAATAAAAAGTATCAACCACTGAGGACTCAGTTTTTTTAAACATTTTTTTTAGGTTTATGCATGTCACTGTAGGGCTTGAGGACTTGGTCAGAGAGATCAACTCCCTCTATGTTCTTATTGTACCTCATTACACATTCCTCTTTGGGGACCTGTGCAGTGATACCTCACACAGTGGTGGTGGTGTTGCTATTACCATGTATTGTGGTCAAGAAAAAGGACATCTCTTTTGTCCTAATACTTGACCACCATCATGTTGTCACTACATTGGGCTCTGCTCTCACCCTTACTGAAAAGCTGCCCAATTGGAGACCGATGGAGCCCCGCACAAAAGGTGGTGCAAAAGAAAAAACTGCCAAAAATCGAGCGATCAAGAACAGAGCTCGGTGGCAGAAGACTGGTTAGGGAGAGGGGGGAGAAAAGGACCAGAGACTATTCATAAAAAGCAGGCAACAATAAACAAGTCCAGAATATCCTTAATCGTCTGTTCTTCTGAAGCAGTAGAAGTGGTAGCACAGGCTAAAATAGTCTGTAGCACCACGAGTCCCAGGCAGATCAATAGAACAACACAATCACTGCTCCAGACGCGTCTCCAAATTGGAATGAGGTGGAGCAGAGCAGTCATTGAGTGATCAGAGTGCCCTCATAAGTGCGATCGGATGTCATCATGGTTCCTCTGACGTACGTTTACGTCATAGGTTGAGAACCCCTTCCCAAACATGGCGTAATCTTGCGTCAAAGGTTGTGAAGCCATTAAAAAGCTCTTAGAAATCTTGCGCATGTGCGTGGCTCATTTCAGCTGTGTCAGTATGGCTTTGAAGCCAGGTTTACGCTTCCATGCTTTATTAGGTGAACTTGGCATGACCAGAAATTCAGAAGATGTGTACATGAGTAATCTTATGAAGTTCCAGTCATGTGCAGTGCACCCAATGAAGTCGGGAAGCATACTCTGTTTCAAAGACATACTGAAACGGCTGAAACGAGCTGCGTGCATGCAGGAGCCAGCTCATTATCTTATTACGCCCACAGGGGTGTGATAACATGGAAAAAGGGGCAACTAGTCAGGGCACCTAATGCCCCTGCAACTAGTCACAGGCCTAATAGGCATAGGGACAGTGAGGTTTCTCAGTCGTTTTTTAAAATCATATACAGATGTTTAGGAAGGGTATTTGGCCATGCAGGTTACAATTATGCTAGGTTGGAGGGCAAAGGGGACCTGACAGGTTGTCTTTAAGACAAAGAGTATAGTGATGTTTATCAGGAGCAGTGAAGCAGCCATCATCAGCAAAATATTGCGATCACTGACCTAAATTTAGTTGCCAGGATTTCCTCCTGAGGAACGCCCTCGACAGCTCCCGTTACCGCGGTTATGATCTGAATTTTGATGTTTGATGGCACCTTTATACACATTATATTTTCTGAGCCGCAGTTCTCTGTACACGTTGTATTGTGTTCTTCATCTAGAAATAAAGCACACCCCATTATCGGAACTATAATATATAAGTTTGGAGTTTTCTCAAACTTTGTCTTACAGTTCAGCAATATTTAGAAGATCCTTTATCCTTAAAGACCTGTATTAACACAATACTGAAGGTTTCCTACAGATCTGTCCAGTCCAGATCATCCATTGTGAAGTACTCAGGATGGACTCCAGGCTCATACATGGTCCTACACTGATACATTATATAAAAGCTATCAGGACAGGGCAGAAGTGTGACCCATCCGTCACTGAGAGGAGGCCAGAGAAAAGTAACTGCAGGCTAAGCCCCTGGACTTGCGGCTCATGTGCATAAAAATCTTAATTACTCACCGGTAATGGGATTTTCAATAGCCCATGACAGCACCACATGAGAGATAGGTTCCGCCCACATCAGGACAGGAAACCCACTGATAAAAAGGCGGTACCTCTCCTCCACATCAGTAGGTTTTCAGAGCCAGAGAGGACCAACAAAACACAATAAACAGATTAATCACACCACCACCCAAGGAAACCACCAATAACTCTAACACTCCCCGAAGGGTGCCCACAACCAGTGAATAGGGGGGGAACTAAGGGTGCTGTCATGGGCTATTGAAAATCCCATTACCGGTGAGTAATTAAGATTTTTCCCTGCCGCCCATGACAGCACCACATGAGAGATTTATATAGACCAACCACCTTAGGGAGGGACCACCGCTTGTAAGACCCGTCTCCCAAAGGAAAGGTCAGTTGTGGAGGACAAGTCCAGCCTATAGTGCCGAAAGAAAGTCCCAGGAGACGACCAAGTAGCCGCCCGACAGATCTGGTCAAGAGAGGCATCCGCCCTCTCCGCCCAAGACGTAGACACTGCTCTAGTGGAGTGTGCCCTGATGCCCGGAGGAGGAGTGGCGTCTTTAGCCGAGTACGCCAAACCGATGGCATCCCTGACCCATCTGGCCAAGGTAGCTTTAGAAGCCCCACGCCCCTTGGACTGCCCCTGAAAAGTGACAAACAGGACCTGAGACTTCCTCCATTCCCTAGTCCTATCTAGGTACGTGACTAAGGCCTTCCGGACATCCAACGTGTGTAACCGAGCCTCCGCCTCGTCCCGAGGGGGGTCACAGAGGGAAGGGAGCACGATCTCTTGGGACCTATGAAAAGGGGTAGAAACCTTGGGCAAGTAGAAAGGATCAGTCCGCAACACTACCCTATCATCCAGAATCTGGGTATAAGGGTGAACCACAGACAAGGCTTGGAGATCCCCCACCCGCCTGGCCGAGGTGAGCGCGACGAGGAGGAAAACCTTAAGGGACAGCAGTTTGAGAGGGACTTCCCCCCAAGGGCTCAAACGGAGGCCCCGTGAGGGCATCCAACACTAAATTAAGGTCCCAAGGGGGAACCCTGGGAGCCCGAACAGGTACAGACTTGGACTTAGATTTAATGAACCGGCAAACCCATTCATTCTGCGCCAGACTACAATGAAACAGAGCCCCTAAGGCTGATACCTGCACCTTGAGCGTACTGGTGGAGAGCCCCAATTCCAACCCCTTCTGGAGGAATTCCAGAATAGCCGGGATAGGAGGGGGGCCCTCCGCCCGAGCCCCCGACTGAAGGAGAAAGCGCTTCCAGACCCTACCGTAAATGGCTGTGGTGACCGCTTTCCTACTGCGAAGAAGAGTATCGATTAAGCAAGAGGAAAACCCACGTCGAGCTAGCAGCCGCCGCTCAAACGCCAAGCCGTCAAATGGAGAGCCGGGTCGGGGGGGTGACGGACTGGGCCCTGGGACAGGAGATGAGGGGCGTCCGGGAGAACCCAAGGATCCCCCAGAGATAGTGTCCGCAGCCAGTAAAACCACGCCCGTTTTGGCCAGAAGGGGGCGATGAGAATAATCTCTGCCCTGTCGGTCCGGATTTTCCGGAGAACCGAAGGCAACAGGATCAGGGGAGGAAATGCGTACAGGAGGCCCTGAGACCAAGACATCTGGAAGGCATCGAGGGCAACAGGATCGTCTCGGGGGTTGAGAGAGCAGAACCTGTCCACTTTCCGATTTGCCCGGGTAGCGAACAGGTCCAGAACAGGGACACCCCATAGAAGCGTGATCTTGTGAAAGACCTCCGGGTCCAAGGACCACTCCCCCTGACGGAGACAGTGCCGGCTGAGGAAGTCTGCCTCCTCGTTGTCCGTCCCCTTGATATGAAGAGCTGTCAAGGAGGAGAGATGTTGTTCGGCCAGCCGGAAGATGTGCAAAGTCAGAGCCAGAAGAGAAGGGGATCTGGTGCCGCCCTGATGGTTGATGTACGCTACCGTCACCCTGTTGTCCGAAAGGATCCGAACATGGCGACCTTCCAAGAAGGGGAGGAACCCCTCTAGCGCCTTGAGAACCGCCCTGAGCTCCCTGAAGTTGGAGGACTGTCTGACCAACTGAGCGTCCCAGGGACCCTGAAGCACCAGGTGGCGTAGATGGGCACCCCACCCCCAATGGCTGGCATCCGTGACTATTGTGTCCGTGACCGGGGAAAGCCAAGGAACCCCCATCCGGAGGTGAGAGGGGTCCTGCCACCAACCCAGGGAGTGCAAAGTGGCCGCAGACAGGGTCAAAAACTTCTCCAAACAGCCCCCTAACAGTCTCTGAAACCGAAGGACCTCCATCTGGAGGATTCTGGAACGCAGTTGGGCCCACCACACTCCTGGGATGCAAGAGGTAAGAGCCCCGACCAGCGACATAGCTTGTCGCAAGGACATGCGAGGGCAACTTTTCACGGAAGAGAGAAAGGACAAGATCCTGGCGACCTTGTCCTCTGGCAGGTGGCACAACTGGCTGGTGGAGTCCAAGACGAGACCCAGGAAGACTTGACACTGGAGAGGCTGGAGTCTGGACTTCTGTCGATTCACCACCCACCCCAGTCCTTCCAGGATGGTGATGACCTTGGTCACGTGAGTCGCACAGAGAGACTCCGACTGACCCACTATCAGGAGGTCGTCCAGATACGGAACGATCAATATGTCCTGTTCCCTGACATGAGCCATGACCTCCGCGAGGACTTTGGTGAAGATCCGTGGGGCCATGGAAAGCCCGAATGGCAGCGCTGCGAATTGGAAGTGTCTCAGCCTCCCGGAGACGTGTAGTGCGAATCTGAGGAACCGCCGGTGAGCCGGAAAAATAGGGATGTGATAATAGGCGTCCTTCAAGTCGAGGACCGCCATGAAACACCCTGGATACAACAGTCTGACAGTCGACTTCATGGTCTCCATTTTGAAGGCTCGCTGTTCCAGATGCAAATTTAAGCTTCTCAGGTTGAAGATGGTGCGGAAGGTGGAGTCCGGCTTCCGAACCAGAAACAGAGTGGAGTAAAACCCCTCCCCTTCTTGACCTATGGGGACCTCCTGAACGACGTTCCTTGAGAGGAGAGTGAGCACTTCTACTTCCAAGGCCATCTGCCGCTCTGGGGACCGCAAGGACGTTAGTATGAGAGACCCCCGAGGGGGCGAACGGAAGTCCAATTTCAACCCCTCCTCCACAATCTGAAGGAGCCACCTGTTGGAGGAGATTGCCCGCCATGCATGGAGGAAGAGGGACAACCGACCCCCTACCTGATGATAGGCGTCATTGAGAGGACTTGGGCTTATTATCGGAGTGCTTGCCGAAGAGAAAACCCGAGTTGTTCTTTCTACGGTCCTTCCACTGATCATGCGGTTTTTGAGACTTCTTTGCAAAAAACTGACGTCTCCGAAAGGGCCGGCTGCGAGAGGACGCCACCGGAAAAACTGGAAACCCCTGTTTCCTATCGAATGCTTTAGTGAGGAGGTCGTCCAGGCTAGAGCCAAAAAGATAGGCACCCTCACAAGGCATGCTGCAAAGCCGTCCCTTGGATTGGACATCACCCTTCCAAGTCTTCAGCCAGAGGGCCCGACGCGCTGAATTGGACAGCGCCGCCGACCTGGCGAACAGTCTTAAAGAATCAACCGAGGCATCAGCCAGAAAGGCAGCAGCACCCTGTATTAAGGGCAAGGACGAGATAATATCCTTCCTAGGAGCGTCATTGCGCAACTGGTCTTCCAACTGCTGAAGCCACACCATCAAAGACCGGGCAACACAGGCGCCGGTCACGGCCGGGCGCAAGCCACCTGCCGCAGACTCCCATGTACCTCTCAGAAAACCATCAGCCTTCCTATCCAGCTGATCCTTAAGGGACCCCAAGTCCTCAAACGGCAAGGTAGTGGAACGAGACGCCTTGGCAATAGCGACATCAATTTTTGGGGTCCTATCCCAAGAGGTAGACGCCTCCTCATCCACAGGGTACTTCCGTTTTAGGGAAGAGCTAAGATTCAACCTTTTGTCCATCTTTTTCCACTGGTCAGTAATGAGACCTTGAACCTTTTGGGGAATGGGAAACCCCTTACGCTTCCTGGAATCCAAGCCCCCAAACAAGACATCCTGGGTAGATTCGGGCCCCCTGGAGTCCACTATGCCCATGGTCGAACGTACAGCCTTCACCAAAGGTCCCACGTCTGCCGTAGGGAAACAAGGACGACCACCCTCATCGGAAGAGGAAGAGGAGCCAGAATCGGAGGGGGAAGATCCCGAGGATCCCGACGACCGAGAGCCCCGGGCCGAACCCGCCGAGGTATCGGGAGTAGACTGCTTATGATGACGGGACTTCTTGCGCCTCCTGCCCCCCTTAAGGGATTTAAGGGACTCCTGTACTTCCGCCCTGATAATGGAGCGCAATTCAGAGGAGAACCCCGGCCCCTCTTTGAGCAGGGTCTGTTGGATACAGTCTGCACATAGGGCCTTGGTGTAATCCGAAGACAGGGAGGATTGGCATATGGCACATTCCTTGTGACGCTGCTTGGAGGCACTCTTTTTCGGTACCTAACAAGAGAGGGGACACGGAAACGGGGACTTAGAAACACGAAGACCACGAAGTCCACTCACCCCCACGACTCCAGGCAATACCGGATCAGGAGGCGGATTCCCCTTGGATCTCCTGGGACCCACCGACCGAACGCTGCCCGGGCTCGACACAGCCTTCCGGGAACGATCCGCAGAGCCGCGGTCCGAGCCACGCTGGGGCGACTCCTTGCGCTGCTCCTTGCTGCGGGGGGAATCTCCTGCCATAATGGAGGAGAAAAAACTCACCAGTCCCAAGCGCCGGCCAGATATATCTCTTTAGATGGGCGCCGCCATCTTGGATCCGAGTGCGCATGCGCACACCAGTCACTTCCTGGTCGCAGGGCGCACGGCATCCTGGAATCGCGTCACTTCCGGTCGGAGCGTCCAGCTTCACCCCGGCGTGCAGCACAGCAGGGACAAGCCTTCCAGCGGCCGCCGTGAGTGCGCACATCCCCGGAGCGACGCCGGGCCGAGCTCCCGCTCCAGGCCCGCGCCTCACCGCCGCAGAGGTCCGAGACCGAGGGGGGGTGCATCCAGGCCCGAGCACCGGCTTCAGGTAAGTACCAGGCTTCCACACCGGGCCGGACCTGGGACATCAATGGGTTGTCCATACCAGGACAGGAAACCAAACTGATGTGGAGGAGAGGTACCGCCTTTTTATCAGTGGGTTTCCTGTCCTGATGTGGGCGGAACCTATCTCTCATGTGGTGCTGTCATGGGCGGCAGGGAAAAATTAGATGAATTCCTATAAAAAGGAGATACTGACCTATAAAAGGTATGGACGTGATCAATATGACAGGGACTTTACATTGCTGACTATAGTTTGGGGACTGAAAACCTGGTGACAGGTTCCTTATAGTAGCAAAGGCTGTAAAGGAAATTAGCCACCAAAACATTGCGGTACTGCTGATGCGTCAATTCCATGTCTTAGCCGGGTACTGGTGTACTTTCTCCTTAACCCCTTCACGACCGCGGGCCGTAAAATTACGTCCTATTTTAACGTGACTTAACGACCAGGGACGTAATTTTACGGCCTAAACTTCATTTGATTGCCGTGGCCATAGCAACGGCTTTCAAATGATGTCCCCTGCTGTTTCTTACAGCAGGGGACCTTTGCTTGACCCCAGGGGGGGTGGCATCGCCACCCCCTATCGACGATCGATGTGATTGGCTGTTCAAATCTGAACCGCCAACCACATCGATCGCACTAATTTCGGCAAAAATAATGCCCGAATTAGTGCGATCCTGTGAGATCCAGCTATGACATGCCGCAGCTGCTGCAGCATATCATAGGTGGACCTCAAACATGCCGCCCCCAGCCCCTGCAGCACTGATTGGAGCGATCGTGCTATGACGCGCAATCGCTCCAATCAGTGTGCAGTGGGGCGGTCTGATCTGCCGGTGGCCGCCCTCCCCAGGCCTGTGCTGCTCTGGGGACCCTCCCCCAACATGGCTGCAGCGTGGAGTGGCTGGTACTTTTGGTACCACGCCACCGCTGCTGCCGCCGCAGACGCCGCCTCTGCTGTCACCGCGCCAGCTCCAAAGGTAAGTATTGCGCTCCGGCGATGGCCCCTGCGCGCTCCCGTGAAGGCCCCTGCGCGCTCCCGTGAAGGCCCCTGCCCGTGCCCCCCCCCGATCTGCCCCCCTACGCCCCGATCTGCCCCCCTACGCCCCGATCTGCCCCCCCCGGCATCCCGATCTGCTACCACCGCTGCTGCTGCAAAGTGAGTACTGTGCTCACTTTGCAGCCCGTGCGCGCTCCCGTGGTGCCCCTGCGCGCTGCCGTGATAGCCCCTGCCGTGCCCCCCCCGCGATCTGCTCCCCCCAACCACCCTCCCCCCCCCCCCCGACATCCCGATCCGCTCCCCCTGCGATCTGACTGCCTCCCCCATTATTTCTATTCTGCTTCTGCAGCTCCCTCTCCGGTCTCCCCCTCTGCTCTCCCCCCCTCTCCCTCTGCTCTCCCCCCCTCCCCCTCTGCTCTCCCCCTCTGCTCTCCCCCCTCCCCCTCTGCTCTCACCCCCCCCTCTCCCCCTCTGCTCTCCCCCGACGTCCTCTTACCTGTCTTCACCGGCCTGATCACATCTGCGTCCATCGCTGGGTCCTTCCTGGGCATTCTGCTGATCTGCCTGCTGCTCCTGTAAAGCTGTCCATCTCTCTGCCATCTGTTCCTCTGCAGCTCTTCTGGTCAGTGTTCCTCCTGCTAGTCCTCTGGGTACTGTGAGTATAACTTTTTTTTTTTTTTCCGTATCCCCTGTCCATTTTTACACCTCATCCGTCCGTGCGTCCCGCCAAGCGCTGATTAGGGATGCAGATAACGGATCGGCATCCCTGCTCAATTTTTGGCGTGACTTTTTTTTCCGTATCCCCGACGCTTTTTGTATCGCATCCGTCCGTGCGTCCCGCCAAGCGCTGATCAGGGATGCAGATAACGGATCGGCATCCATGGTCAATTTTTGGCGTGACTTTTTTTTCCGTATTCACGACGCTTTTTGTATCGCATCCGTCCGTGCGTCCCGCCAAGCGCTGATCAGGGATGCAGATAACGGATCGGCATCCCTGCTCAATTTTTGGCGTGACTTTTTTCCGTATTCGCGACGCTTTTTGTATCGCATCCGTCCGTGCGTCCCGCCGAGCGCTGATTAGGGATGCAGATAACGGATCAGCATCCCTGCTCAATTTTTGGCGTGACTTTTTTCCGTATTCGCGACGCTTTTTGTATCGCATCCGTCCGTGCGTCCCGCCGAGCGCAGATCAGGGATGCAGATAACGGATCGGCATCCCTGCTCAATTTTTGGCGTGACTTTTTTTTCCGTATCCCCGACGCTTTTTGTATCGCATCCGTCCGTGCGTCCCGCCGAGCGCTGATTAGGGATGCAGATAACGGATCGGCATCCCTGCTCAATTTTTGGCGTGACTTTTTTCCGTATCCCCGACGCTTTTTGTATCGCGTCCGTCCGTGCGTCCCGCCGAGCGCTGATCAGGGATGCAGATAACGGATCGGCATCCCTGCTCAATTTTTGGCGTGACTTTTTTCCGTATTCGCGACGCTTTTTGTATCGCATCCGTCCGTGCGTCCCGCCGAGCGCAGATCAGGGATGCAGATAACGGATCGGCATCCCTGCTCAATTTTTGGCGTGACTTTTTTTTCCGTATCCCCGACGCTTTTTGTATCGCATCCGTCCGTGCGTCCCGCCGAGCGCTGATTAGGGATGCAGATAACGGATCGGCATCCCTGCTCAATTTTTGGCGTGACTTTTTTCCGTATTTGCGACGCTTTTTGTATCGCATCCGTCCGTGCGTCCCGCCAAGCGCTGATCAGGGATGCACATAACGTATCTGCATCCATGGTCAATTTTTGGCGTGACTTTTTTTTTTTACGTATCCCCGACGCTTTTTTTTATCGCATCCGACCGTGCGTCCTGCAGCGGCCGATCAGTGCACTGCGTTTGAAAAGTCAAATGGCGCTCCTTCTCTTCTGAGCCCCGCCATGCGCTCAAACAATTACTTTCCACCACATATGAGGTATCTGCGTACTCAGGAGAAAATGCACAATACATTTTATGGTGCATTTTTTCCTGTTACCCTTGTGAAAAAAAAAGCTACCTAGTTGAAGCAACCATTTTGTGGTAAAAAAAAAAAAAATTCTTTTCACGGCTCAACGCTATAAACTTCTGTGAAGCCCCCAGGTGTTCAAAGTGCTCACCAAACATCTAGAAAAAATATTTGAGGGCTCTAGTTTCCAAAATGGTGTCACTTGTGGGGGAGCTCCACTGTTTAGGCACCATAGGGGGTCTCCAAACGTGACATGGCGTCCGCTAATGATTCCAACCAATTTTGCTGTCAAATGGCGCTCCTTCTCTTCTTAGCCCCGCCATGCGCCCAAACAATTACTTTCCACCACATATGAGGTATCTGCGTACTCAGGAGAAAATGCACAATACATTTTATGGTGCATTTTTTCCTGATAGCCTTGTGAAAAAAAAAGCTACCTAGTTGAAGCAACCGTTTTGTGGTAAAAAATTTTTTTTTTCTTTTCACGGCTCAACGCTATAAACTTCTGTGAAGCCCCCAGGTGTTCAAAGTGCTCACCAAACATCTAGAAAAATTATTTGAGGGCTCTAGTTTCCAAAATGGTGTCACTTGTGGGGGAGCTCCACTGTTTAGGCACCATAGGGGGTCTCCAAACGTGACATGGTGTCCGCTAATGATTCCAACCAATTTTGCTGTCAAATGGCGCTCCTTCTCTTCTGAGCCCCGCCATGCGCCCAAACAATTACTTTCCACCACATATGAGGTATCTGCGTACTCAGGAGAAAATGCACAATACATTTTATGGTGCATTTTTTCCTGTTACCCTTGTGAAAAAAAAAGCTACCTAGTTGAAGCAACCGTTTTGTGGTAAAAAAAATTTTTTTTCTTTTCACGGCTCAACGCTATAAACTTTTGTGAAGCCCCCAGGGGTTCAAAGTGCTCACCAAACATCTAGAAAAATTATTTGAGGCCTCTAGTTTCCAAAATGGGGTCACTTGTGGGGGAGCTCCATTGTTTAGGCACCTCAGGGGGTCTTCAAACCCGACATGGCGTCCGCTAACAGGTGCAGCTAATTTTGCACTCAAAAATTCAAATGGCGCTCCTTGCCTTCCGAGCACTGCTGTGTGTCCAAACATTTGATTTCCACCACATATGAGGTATCTGCGTACTCAGGAGAAAATGCACAATACATTTTATGGTGCATTTTTTCCTGTTACCCTTGTGAAAAAAAAAGCTACCTAGTTGAAGCAACCGTTTTGTGGTAAAAAAAATTTTTTTTCTTTTCACGGCTCAACGCTATAAACTTTTGTGAAGCCCCCAGGGGTTCAAAGTGCTCACCAAACATCTAGAAAAATTATTTGAGGCCTCTAGTTTCCAAAATGGGGTCACTTGTGGGGGAGCTCCATTGTTTAGGCACCTCAGGGGGTCTTCAAACCCGACATGGCGTCCGCTAACAGGTGCAGCTAATTTTGCACTCAAAAATTCAAATGGCGCTCCTTGCCTTCCGAGCACTGCTGTGTGTCCAAACATTTGATTTCCACCACATATGAGGTATCTGCGTACTCAGGAGAAAATGCACAATACATTTTATGGTGCATTTTTTCCTGTTACCCTTGTGAAAAAAAAAGCTACCTAGTTGAAGCAACCGTTTTGTGGTAAAAAATTTTTTTTTTCTTTTCACGGCTCAACGCTATAAACTTTTGTGAAGCCCCCAGGGGTTCAAAGTGCTCACCAAACATCTAGAAAAATTATTTGAGGCCTCTAGTTTCCAAAATGGGGTCACTTATGGGGGAGCTCCATTGTTTAGGCACCTCAGGGGGTCTTCAAACGCGACATGGCGTCCGCTAATGAGTGCAGCTAATTTTGCGTTCAAAAATTCAAATGGCGCTCCTTCCCTTCCGAGCTCTGCCGTGCGCCCAAACAATTGATTTTTACCACATATGGGGTATCAGCGTACTCAGGAGAACATGCACAATAAATTGTATTGTGTACTTTCTCTTTTCTCCCTTGTAAAAATGAAAATTTTATGGCTAAAGTAACATTTTTGTGTTAAAAAGTAAAATTTTCATTTTTTCCTTCCACATTGCTTTGGTTCCTGTGAAGCACCTAAAGGGTTAATAATCTTATTGGATGTGGTTTTGAGCAGTGTGAGGGGTGTAGTTTTTAGAATGGGGTCACTTTTGGGTATTTTCTGTCACCTCGGCCTCTCAAAGTCACTTCAAATGTGATGTGGTCCCTAAAAAAATTATTTTGTAAATTTTGTTGGAAAAATGAGAATTTGCTGATGACCTTTGACCCCTTCTAACTTCCTAACGGAAAAAAAATTTGTTTCGAAAATTGCGCTGATGTAAAGTAGACATGTGGGAAATGTTATTTAGTAACTATTTTGTGTGACATATCTCTCAGATTTATGGGCATAAATTTTCAAAGTTTGAAATTTGCGAAATTTTCAAAATTTTCGCCAAATTTCCTAAATTTTCACAAATAAACGCAAAAAATATCGGCCTAAATTTACCACTGACATGAAGTACAATATGTCACGAAAAAACAATGTCAGAATCGCCAGGATCCGTTGAAGCGTTCCAGAGTTATAACCTGTCAAAGTGACACTGGTCAGAATTGCAAAAAATGGCCCGGTCATTAGGGTGTTTTAGTGGCCGGGGGTGAAGGGGTTAAAGTAAAACTTAGAATTCTGACAGCATTTCTTTGTACTTGTCCTTTACTGGTAAGAGTTTTTTTTCATTGTCTGTTCAGCACTATAACTTGTCACCATCCAGAAGTGACACAAGTAAAGTTCTCCTGGATTTTGCTATGTGGAGTTAGCTTTCATCATCACGGCTACCTATTGACTTACAGATTATTGACACCCATTCGCTTGGATCGCTGACATTTGAGTTTCCTCTCATGGCTACGTGATTGACAGAAAGCAGTGATTTATTAAACCAGGAGAGTACATTTTCCCTGCAAATAGAAAAGAAAATGACATATGTTACATTATGCTTCTTGATAAAAGTACATGCCTTAGAGGATATACCGAGTACTGATCCCCAAGTGTCAGACGGGTGGATGTAGGATTAAGGCCAAAGGAGCGAGACCTGGAGTCTGCACGGCCCCAACCTATAGTGTAATGCATTTCAAAGATGTTCTTCTCCAAAAGTAATGCTACCAGATAGTACACCTCCATAACATGCCATGTTGTTTTTTTCGGTCCTTTTCTTATGGGATCTACACTACTGAGGTTGTTCAGCTGGAGACCTAGTAATGCTGGAGAATTATTTTGCTGACTTAATTTTTTTTTTCACTCCAGCTCAATATTGTAATCTTTAATATCAGAACTGGTCCCCAATACAATAGAGTTGTGCTTCTGTTTTATCAGTTGGAAAGTATAATCTATTTAATACAAGGGTCTATAATATATTTTGGCTCATATATTTTATCTCCTCATTGTCAGATTGTAGAACAATAAACTTTAAAAGGGTATTCTCATTTGAGACATTTTGGGCACGTTGACAATGTCTAACATATATGACTGACAGGTGGGGGTTTCACTATCGGGACACTTACCTACTGGGAGAAAATGGATTGTTCTGCAACTCCTATAAACTGTTTTCTACTTTTGACAGCCAAGTCTTTCTTAAGAATTGGATCAAAGACAGGCATAACTGTGTCCTGAGAGATCTCAACCACAGAAAACTGCATAGCAGGGCACAGATATGTAAACAATAAGCTCCGTAACAACATACAATAATTGTTGTGGATATGGATTCTGCCGAATCCCCACTTATAGCACAAACTCAGGATCATAATAAATGCAAAGAAGGAAATTAGGGTTTTTATAGTGCAAAATCGTACAATAATTTTATTGAGACATAAGGTGAACATCCGTTAAAAGCACATAAAATGTACATCCTACCCTGATGAAGAACTGATACCAAACACTTCGAAACGTACGTTGGGTGTTTCCCTGAGGGTCTTTATCGTGTCTGGCCGTTCATTCTGCTTTTACCACCACTGTTGGTAGTTATCCACTGCCTAATATTGTTTGTATATTAACGTATATGAGATTCTGAGGGGATATGTCCTCTATGGGCACTGTCCAATATGGAATATATTATAACAACAACAATACTGTCTTACAATTTTGAAAATGCTTTACATATCCTGAATCCCTATCGATTTGTATATAAGGCCTGGTCTGGGTACATTTTATGTGCTTTTAATGGATGTTCACCTTATGTCTCAATAAACTTTTTGTACGATTTTGCACTATAAAAACTCTAAATTTCCTTCTTTGCATTTATAGCAGGGAACAGGTAGTGTATAATTTCTGTTATGTCTAAGCCCCTGGTGTTGGTCATTTATATTGTCAATGTAACCTAACAATTGAAGATTAGGTCTCACCTAAGCTGTGTGCAGTTCTCATTTACAGCTTGGAAAAGACATCCAGTAAATGAGTTTTTTCCAAAAAGAATTGGTGTAGGTGTCACACTGGAGCAGGAGCTATCCAAAACTGAAATATATAAAATCCCAATTATACAAAGTACATAACACAAACCATATGGCATCAACCTCTAAATATATTAGATTGTGTTTTTTTTAAAGTTATTATATAGTATATGTTTGTAAAACCAATCTTACCTGGTCTCCATACATTGAGCGTGGATTTGGTAAATGGTGCACTTCCATTTGCAGCTATCACAGGTTTTCCTATTTGGTAGCCTGTACATAAAATAACACAAAATATTCATTACAATTATTAGATCAGAGATCTATTAGCGTCTATTTCCAGATTATTTTTTTTTTTATGCCAAAGTCGAAAGAAGGGAGACACCTCAGTCTCTTCTTTACAGATAGCCGCCATTTATGATTCATTCCTGGCTTTTTGCTTCAAACACTGTCTAAGACATTCCTATATTTATGGGTGGATTATGAATGAACCAAAAACTAACTCGTATGAGAAAAATTTACCAAATCAAGTCGGTGTACGATCTAAATTAGGTATCCCAGACCTTGATTTCTGCGTTGGAACATCCACCTAACGTCTACCACCCCTCATAGTGTGACCACTTCCCATGGAGAGTCAGATCCTCTAGATACTCTGCACCAACATGAAGGATCACACAGGAGATCTAAACGGGGGCACAACGATGAGCGGTTCTGTTCACACAACTCCAGGGAAAAAAAGATGGTCGCCAGTCCCAAGTGTTAAAAATATTTATTAGTTCCATCTTTTTTAATACCTGGATTTCCAGACAGGACATCTGTTGTACTGTTGCTGGTGAGAAAGGTAGCTGAGAATCTTTGAGACAGTTTTGCTGTAAAAATAATGCTACATAATTAATTATTTGCAAATAATTAAATGCAAAAAAAACATGAAAACAACCAAATAAAGTAACTTTCATAATATGGAGAAAATATAATTACATATGAGGTGGATGTGGAAGTAAAATGCTGAAGATTATCTAGAGGTGGAAGAGGGAGCAACATGATCTCAGAATACGTAAGGCTATGTGCACTCTGTGTTTTTTACCGCTTTTTTGCGGGGCGTTTTTGGGCTCAAAACTGCTTGACTTTGTTTCCCCAGCAAAGCCTATGAGATTTCATTTTTGTCCTCACACTGCAGTTTTGTTTGGCTGCATTTGAGCTAAAAAAGGGGAATTTTGTTTACTTACCGTAAATTCCTTTTCTTCTAGCTCCTATTGGGAGACCCAGACAATTGGGTGTATAGCTTCTGCTTCTGGAGGCCACACAAAGTATTACACTTTAAAAAGTGTAACCCCTCCCCTCTGCCTATACACCCTCCCGTGGACCACGGGCTCCTCAGTTTTGGTGCAAAAGCAGGAAGGAGAAAACTTATAAATTGGTCTAGGGTAAATTCAATCCGAAGGATGTTCGGAGAACTGAAGACCATGAACCAAAAGAACAATTCAACATGAACAACATGTGTACACAAAAGAACAACCAGCCCTAAGGGCACAGGGGTGGGTGCTGGGTCTCACAATAGGAGCTAGAAGAAAAGGAATTTATGGTAAGTAAACAAAATTCCCTTTTTCTTTGTCGCTCCATTGGGAGACCCAGACAATTGGGACGTCCAAGAGCAGTCCCTGGGTGGGTAAAAGAATACCTCAATAAAAAGAGCCGAAAACGGCCCCCTCTTACAGGTGGGCAACCGCCGCCTGAAGGACTCACCTACCTAGACTGGCGTCTGCTGAAGCATAGGTATGCACTTGATAGTGTTTCGTGAAAGTGTGCAGACTAGACCACGTAGCTGCCTGACACACCTGCTGAGCCGTCGCCCGGTGCCGCAATGCCCAGGACGCACCTACGGCTCTGGTAGAATGGGCTTTCAGCCCTGAAGGGAGCGGAAGAACGGTAGGCCTCGAGAATCGGTTCCTTGATCCACCGAGCCAAGGTTGACTTGGAGGCCTGAGAGCCCTTACGCTGGCCAGCGACAAGGACAAAGAGCGCATCTGAACGGCGCAGGGGCGCCGTGCGAGACACGTAGAACCGGAGTGCTCTCACTAGATCCAAAGAGTGCAAATCCTTTTCACACTGGTGAATTGGATTAGGGCAAAAGGAAGGCAAGGAGATATCCTGATTTAGATGAAAAGGGGATACCACCTTAGGGAGAAATTCCGGGACAGGACGCAGAACCACCTTATCCTGGTGAAAAACCAGGAAGGGGGCTTTGCATGACAGCGCTGCAAGCTCACTATGGGGAGATAAGGTATGCACACCAGTGACTATGTAGGGGGAATACATGGAATAGCAGAAACTGCTGTGTGAATACTGACTTGAAAAATCCAATAGCTATATGTAAAGTGAAAATGTGAAAAATGGAATCTGCATTACTGCCATGAACATATGAATCAAGAGAAATTTAGCTACTGAATTGATCAATGCAATAGAGCCCCAACACTACGCCAAAGTATTTCTCTACGTTGGGGTCCCTAGCTTGTGTGTGTCCTCTCATGCAGTTAAAAAACTTACCGTGTATGGGAGCTGAGACCCAGGCTATATATGCGTATGATATGGATTGGCAATAGGTGTGGTTGGGGAGGGTTCCCAAACGAAAAAATACTAACAATAAGGATAACGTTTGGAACACCATTCTAAGTCTGAACTGGGTGCAAAAACCTAAAAAAACATCACTATGGGGAGATAAGGTATGCACACCAGTGACTATGTAGGGGGAATACATGGAATAGCAGAAACTGCTGTGTGAATACTGACTTGAAAAATCCAATAGCTATATGTAAAGTGAAAATGTGAAAAATGGAATCTGCATTACTGCCATGAACATATGAATCAAGAGAAATTTAGCTACTGAATTGATCAATGCAATAGAGCCCCAACACTACGCCAAAGTATTTCTCTACGTTGGGGTCCCTAGCTTGTGTGTGTCCTCTCATGCAGTTAAAAAACTTACCGTGTATGGGAGCTGAGACCCAGGCTATATATGCGTATGATATGGATTGGCAATAGGTGTGGTTGGGGAGGGTTCCCAAACGAAAAAATACTAACAATAAGGATAACGTTTGGAACACCATTCTAAGTCTGAACTGGGTGCAAAAACCTAAAAAAAACATCACTATGGGGAGATAAGGTATGCACACCAGTGACTATGTAGGGGGAATACATGGAATAGCAGAAACTGCTGTGTGAATACTGACTTGAAAAATCCAATAGCTATATGTAAAGTGAAAATGTGAAAAATGGAATCTGCATTACTGCCATGAACATATGAATCAAGAGAAATTTAGCTACTGAATTGATCAATGCAATAGAGCCCCAACACTACGCCAAAGTATTTCTCTACGTTGGGGTCCCTAGCTTGTGTGTGTCCTCTCATGCAGTTAAAAAGGACACACACAAGCTAGGGACCCCAACGTAGAGAAATACTTTGGCGTAGTGTTGGGGCTCTATTGCATTGATCAATTCAGTAGCTAAATTTCTCTTGATTCATATGTTCATGGCAGTAATGCAGATTCCATTTTTCACATTTTCACTTTACATATAGCTATTGGATTTTTCAAGTCAGTATTCACACAGCAGTTTCTGCTATTCCATGTATTCCCCCTACATAGTCACTGGTGTGCATACCTTATCTCCCCATAGTGATGTTTTTTTAGGTTTTTGCACCCAGTTCAGACTTAGAATGGTGTTCCAAACGTTATCCTTATTGTTAGTATTTTTTCGTTTGGGAACCCTCCCCAACCACACCTATTGCCAATCCATATCATACGCATATATAGCCTGGGTCTCAGCTCCCATACACGGTAAGTTTTTTAACTGCATGAGAGGACACACACAAGCTAGGGACCCCAACGTAGAGAAATACTTTGGCGTAGTGTTGGGGCTCTATTGCATTGATCAATTCAGTAGCTAAATTTCTCTTGATTCATATGTTCATGGCAGTAATGCAGATTCCATTTTTCACATTTTCACTTTACATATAGCTATTGGATTTTTCAAGTCAGTATTCACACAGCAGTTTCTGCTATTCCATGTATTCCCCCTACATAGTCACTGGTGTGCATACCTTATCTCCCCATAGTGATGTTTTTTTAGGTTTTTGCACCCAGTTCAGACTTAGAATGGTGTTCCAAACGTTATCCTTATTGTTAGTATTTTTTCGTTTGGGAACCCTCCCCAACCACACCTATTGCCAATCCATATCATACGCATATATAGCCTGGGTCTCAGCTCCCATACACGGTAAGTTTTTTAACTGCATGAGAGGACACACACAAGCTAGGGACCCCAACGTAGAGAAATACTTTGGCGTAGTGTTGGGGCTCTATTGCATTGATCAATTCAGTAGCTAAATTTCTCTTGATTCATATGTTCATGGCAGTAATGCAGATTCCATTTTTCACATTTTCACTTTACATATAGCTATTGGATTTTTCAAGTCAGTATTCACACAGCAGTTTCTGCTATTCCATGTATTCCCCCTACATAGTCACTGGTGTGCATACCTTATCTCCCCATAGTGATGTTTTTTTAGGTTTTTGCACCCAGTTCAGACTTAGAATGGTGTTCCAAACGTTATCCTTATTGTTAGCGCTGCAAGCTCAGACACTCTCCGAAGTGATGTGACTGCCACCAGGAAGGCCACCTTCTGCGAAAGAAGTGAGAGAGAGACATCCCGCAGCGGCTCAAAAGGTGGTTTTTGAAGAGCTGTCAGGACCCTGTTAAGATCCCAGGGTTCCAACGGACGTTTGTAAGGTGGGACCATGTGGCAGACCCCCTGCAGGAACGTGCGGACCTGCGCAAGCCTGGCTAGACGCTTTTGAAAAAACACGGAAAGCGCCGATACTTGGTCCTTGAGAGAGCCGAGGGACAAACCCTTGTCCATTCCAGATTGTAGGAATGAAAGAAAAGTGGGTAAGGCAAACGGCCATGGAGGAAAACCGTTATCAGCGCACCAGGATAGGAAGATTTGCCAAGATCTGTAATAGATCTTGGCGGACGTTGGCTTCCTGGCTTGTCTCATGGTGGCAATGACGTCCTGAGATAACCCTGAAGACGCTAGGAGCCAGGACTCAATGGCCACACAGTCAGGTTGAGGGCCACAGAATTCAGATGGAAAAACGGGCCTTGTGACAGCAAGTCTGGGCGGTCTGGAAGTGCCCACGGTTGACCCACCGTGAGATGCCACAGATCCGGATACCACGACCGCCTCGGCCAGTCTGGAGCGACGAGAATGGCGCGACGGCAGTCGGACCTGATCTTGCGTAGTACTCTGGGCAGCATCGCCAGAGGGGGGAACACATAAGGCAGTCGAAACTGCGACCAATCCTGGACTAAAGCGTCCGCTGCCAGAGCTCTGTGATCCTCAGACCGTGCCTGAAAACCCGTGGGGCTGTCGCCAGGCTGAAAGGCAATGCCACGAACTGGAGGTGTTCGTCTCCGATGGCGAAACGCAGGAAACGTTGATGTTCGGGTGCGATCGGCACATGGAGATAAGCATCCTTGATGTCGATCGATGCTAGGCTAGGAAGTCTCCTTGTGACATCGAGGCGATGACCGAGCGGAGAGATTCCATCCGAAACCGTCTGGTTCTCACATGTCTGTTGAGAAGCTTGAGGTCCAGAACGGGACGGAATGACCCGTCCTTTTTTGGCACCACAAACAAGTTGGAGTAAAATTCGCGACCACGTTCCTGAAGGGGAACGGGAATCACAACTCCTTCGATCTTTAGAGCGGCCAGTGCCTGAAAAAGTGCGTCGGCCTGTGCGGGGGGCGGAGAGGTTCTGAAGAAACGAGCCGTAGGTCGGGAGCTGAACTCTATCCTGTAACCATGAGACAGAATGTCTCTCACCCATCGGTCTTGAACATGTGGCCACCAGGCGTCGCCAAAGCGGGAGAGCCTGCCACCGACCGAGGATGTGGCTAGGGGAGGCCGAGAGTCATGAGGAGGCCGTCTTGGAGGCAGTGCCTCCTACGGCCTTTTGGGGGCGTGACTTGGACCGCCACGCATATGAGTTCCTCTGGCCTTTCTCCGGCCTGTTGGACGAAGAGGATTGGGGCTTGGCGGAGGGACGAAAGGACCGAAACCTCGATTGGATTTTTCTCTGCTGAGGTCTCTTAGGTTTGGACTGGCGTAAGGAGGAGTCCTTTCCCTTGGATTCCTTAATAATCTCATCTAATCGTTCGCCAAATAAACGGTCGCCAGAAAAAGGCAAACCAGTTAAGAACCTTTTGGAAGCCGAGTCTGCTTTCCATTCGCGCAGCCACATGGCCCTGTGGACTGCCACGGAGTTAGCAGATGCTACAGCCGTACGGCTAGTGGAGTCCAGGACGGCGTTCATGGCGTAGGACGAAAAGGCTGATGCCTGAGAGGTCAAAGAAGAAACATGCGGAGCAGAATTCCGTGTGACAGCATTAATCTCAGTCAGACAAGCCGAGATTGCTTGGAGAGCCCACACAGCCGCAAAGGCCGGGGCGAAAGACGCGCCCGTGGCCTTATAGATAGAGCTCTTGGTGAAGTCTGTCTGTCAGTGGCATCCTTCAAGGATGAGCCATCGGCAACAGACACAACGGACCTAGCAGGCAATCTGGAGACTGGAGGATCCACCTTGGGAGAGTGTGCCCAGCCCTTAACGACTTCAGATGGAAAGGGATAACGCGTGTCAATGTGCCGTTTAGCAAAGCGCTTGTCCGGGACCGCTCTGGGCTTCTGAACAGCATCCCTGAAGTTAGAGTGATCAAAAAACGTATTGCGGGTACGTTTGGGGAACCGAAATTGGTGTTTCTCCTGCTGAGAAGCCGAGTCTTCTACAGGAGGAGGCGGGGGTGAGAGATCCAACACCTGGTTGATGGACGAGATAAGATCATTTACTAAGGCGTCCCCCTCAGGTGTATCAAGGTTAAGGGCGAAGTCAGGGTCAGAGCCCTGAGCTACCACGTCCGCCTCGTCTTCCTGAGAGTCCTCAAGCTGGGATCCCGTGCAGCGTGAGGAGGCCGGAGAAGAGTCCCAGCGAGGCCGCTTAGCCGGTCTGGGACTGCGGTCCGGGCAGGAGTCCTCCGCCTGAGACCTAGGGGCTAACCTGGGAGCGCGCTGCGGCGCGGACCGAGAGGGGCCTGGAGGAGACAAGCTAACAGGGGCCGGGGCCTGTGAAGGGCCCAGTCTGGACTGCAAAGCCTCCAGGAGCTTAGATGACCATTTGTCCATAGACAGTGCAATGGATTGATAAAGAGACAGAGTTTCTCAGCGAAAGAGGCCAACACCGGTGACTCTGTCCCTGCAGCCTGCTCAGGGGGAGCAGGGGGATCTACATGAGCCGAGGGGCCCACAAGTGCCCGAGGCTCCGGCTGAGCAAGCGAGGCAGGAGTCGAGCATTGCTCACAGTGAGGGTAGGTGGATCCCGCAGGCAACATAGCCCCACAAGAGGTGCAGGCCGCGAAAAAAACCTGTGCCTTAGTAGCTTTGCTCCCTGTGGACGACATGCTGTTGTCTCCTAGGAGAGTGACCACTGAGGGTATATGGGAAAAGGGTATACAGCCTGACCGAACAGATTATATATATATATATATATATATATATATATATATATATCTATTCCGGCACCCTAGGGGGACCAGCACCGGAGACCGGTGTGGCTAACCGACCGCTAACGAGCGGAGTGTGTCCTCCAGATTCCCTGTCGTGGATCCCCCGGAGCTGCAGAGCTGTGTAACTGAGAAGCATCCACCGGCAGAATGCCAAAAAATGGCCGCCGGAGCTCTCAGGGGAGGAGTGGGGCCGAGGGCGGCGCCAGCAAAGAGCGGGAATCTGGGGTCCCCACAGTGGTCAATGAGGGGGGAGGGAGCCATGCAGGATGCTCCAGCCCTCACATCCGACGTCATGTCGGTAATCCCGCCCTTACCCCTGACAGGCAGGCCCGGGGGCGGGATTTTGCGACTAGGCCGCGGCGAAGCCGGGGACTAAATTTGAGGCCGCGCCCGACAAGCAGGCACGATAGTCCGCCGGGCTCCTCAGTTTTACAACTACCGCGGCTTCCGAGAAGAAGGTGCGCTCCCTGTACAGTCCCCCCATGGGGACACAGAGTACCTTCAAGTTGCAGGGCCCGGTCCCTGGGGTTGAAGAGGCTCCGTTCCGGCAGGTTCCACCAGGGGCTGCGGATGGAGCACGGTCCCAGCAAATGGATGACCGCTCAGGATCCCACTTCTCCCAGAGCCGCATAAGGGATGGTGAAGGAGACGGCATGTGGCTCCAGCCTCCGTACCCGCAATGGGTACCTCAACCTTAACAACACCGCCGACATAGTGGGGTGAGAAGGGAACATGCCGGGGGCCCCATCAGGGTCCTCTTTTCTTCCATCCGACATAACTATGTATGAGAATGCATGAGTGGATGTGTGCCTCCTTCCACACAAAGCATAAAACTGAGGAGCCTGTGGTCCACGGGAGGGTGTATAGGCAGAGGGGAGGGGTTACACTTTTTAAAGTGTAATACTTTGTGTGGCCTCCAGAGGCAGAAGCTATACACCCAATTGTCTGGGTCTCCCAATGGAGCGCCAAAGAAAAAAAATAAAAATGGTCATGTCAATTCTTTTCTGCGTTTTCCACCCATGCAATGCATTGGAAAAATGCAGCAAAAACGCACGAAAATGTGGTAAAACGCAGTGCGTTTTTACCGCTGCGTTTTTGCCACGGGTGCATTTTTGCGGCCAAAAATGCAGCGTTTTTGAGAAGTGCAAAAACGTCAGCGTGCGCACATAGCCTCAGGGTACATGACCATGATCGGGAAAGGCTGCATCCTGGATGCAGTGTCAGCCCTCCTGCGGATACGCAAGTGTGCTCTGCAGGAGACCGCAGCTCCCATACCCACAATCAGGGTTTATCAGATAGTTCATAAATCAGTGTAGGGGTAATCTAGATTACCATTTCCCAAAGGCAACTGAACCCCTAAGCTAAAGACCTATAGATAAAACTTAACTTTTATTCATTCAATTGTTAAATCATTACATTAAGTGCCCTGTACACACGTTTAAAACCACTTAGTGCAGGAACAGCTCATCTCATCCCTTTATGGAGATACACAATCTTATCTCTCTCCTACTGTGATTATTTAACGGTCACATAGTCTGTCCTAGCACTAGCTGTTAAAATCCTAAAGGTAAAGTATCCTCAACATGTTTCACATATACAGACTTCATCAGGGAAGCATGTGAGGCTCAAAATTTAGGACTAGTCTTAAGTTTAGGGGTTTACTTGCCTTTGGCAAATAGTAATTGCAATCAGGGTTTGGGGCGATGTAGACTGTAACAGTGTTCTCCCTGCAGAGAACAATCGTGTCTCCGCAAGCAGAAACTCGGAAAGCAGTGTCACATGTGAATTTACGCTGTGGAGAAAAGAAGCACAGTGGGCAAGAGATTTCTATAACTTCCATCCTCTGTGCTTATATGAGGGGCTGCTGATAAGTCTTTGGCTTTACCCAGAAAGAAACAAGATAGGATGATGAAACTACATTTATTCCACATACTCTCCACTGATGTCAACACACTTCTTACATCGGTATTCCAAGTTCTGTAAGCCTAGCAAAAAGGATTTCAGTTGCGCCTCAAACCAGGCACTGTAGCAGCCATGGCATCAGAAATGGTGTGAAATTTGGTACCCTTGAGGTGTTTCTTCAGGTTTGGAAACAGATGATAGTTGGAGTGAGCTAGATCTGGTGAATAAGGTGGGTGGGTCAACCAGCTGGAAGCCCAGCTCTGCCAGTTTTGCAGTGGTCGCTTGTGCAGTGCGAGCGGAGGTGTTGTCTTGCAGGAACAAGATTCCTTTGGACAGCTTGCTGCGCCTTTTAGCCTTCAGAGCTGCCTTCAATTGGTCCAAAAGTTCAATGTAATATCTTGCATTGATGGTGGAACCCTTTTGAAGGTAGTCCACTAGCATCAGACCCTCCTTATCCCAGAACACAGACGCCATCACCTTAGTGGCTGATTTTTGCATGCAGAACTTCTTTGGACGAGGAGAACTATTCTTTTGACTGTTCCTTGTTTTCAGGGTCATACAAATAAATCCAGGTCTCATCCATAGTGACCAGTCTATCCAAAAATTTCTTATCAGTCCGGAAACGCTGACAAATGGACCGGGAAGTTTTCATTCGCATGCTTCTCTGACTGATCTGTTGTCAAACATTTGGGGACCCACTTTGCAGATAGCTTCCTCATGTCCAAATGTTCATGGATAATGACACAAACACGTTCACGGGAAATCGCCATGATGTCTGCTATTGCTTTATCTGAAATTCGTCGATTCTCCAGTATGAGGTTGGGCACAGCCTCGGCGATCTCCGGAACAAAAACCACTCTCGGTCGACCAGGACGTTCCTCATCATTGGTGCTGAAATGGCCTGTTTTAAATTTGGCAACCAAATTCTTAACTGTGGAATATGAAGAGCATTGATCCCCCCTAATGTCTGCGACATATCACCATGAATATCCTTCGCAGACTTTTCTTGCAGAAACAAGTATTTTATCACTCCTCTGCTCTCAGTTGCTGTGAATATCGCATTAGACTCCGCCATTTTGTTTTCCCGCGTGCGTAGAACACCGTTGCCATAAGTAACAAACACAAAATTTTGAAAACATATATTATACACATAAGAATTTCATGTGATGTAACATTCATTACCATGGAAAAAAAAGATCACAAAGCCAAAGACTTGTCAGCAACCCCTCATACTATACAACACAGTGTTTTGGATGCAGCGAAAGCACGCTGCATACAAAACGCTGCTATTCCTGATTGTGGGTATCCTTAAAGGCCCCTGTACACATTAGAATAATGTGACCTGAACCTGATGATTACAGTGGGATCGGCCAACCATTTTACATGAACTTTCCCCCAGCAGATGTTGTCAGGAGTAAAGAAGAATAAAACATATTACATTTTAATGCCCAGAAGTGTTGTTTTACCATTGAAAACAAACCTGTAAACTTAGCAAATGTGCGTGTATATGGGTAGATCAGGAACGATAGCTGCCTGCCAGGCAGGTTTATGGGCACCTTTAGCCTCTACATACAAAAGGCTAGACCCACAAGTGTCAGACAATTATAGTATATCTCATGAGTTGATGAGAATAGCCTTTTTAATAAGTTAAATTAGCAAACATGCAGCTGACATCGACATCCAAAGTCATAAAACGTATATTACCCTGATGAGTAAGAGTGATATTAGCAGTCTCAATGGTGACCTGTATTTCCCTTAGTCTATTGGCTTCCCAAATAAATGTGTAGTCTGCTGACACATTCACATCACACTGTACAACTTCTGGTAGACTGGGTCCTATGGAGAATAGAAGGATTACAAAACAATAGCATTCCATTGTGTTACACGTAGATCAAAATATATATTGTTACCTAGAATTACAACCTGATGTAATATATATATATATATTACATATATATATATATATATATATATATTACATACATATATATATATATATATATATATACGCGCGCACACACACACACACACACACACACACACACACACACACACTTTTCATTCAGACAAATGCCATACCTGTAGGGACTATAGCCAGTGTAATACTTTTAAGCTGGATATTCAGGGGAATGGTACCTGAAATAAAGAAGGGAATTTTGTTTACTTACCGTAAATTCCTTTTCTTCTAGCTCCAATTGGGAGACCCAGACAGTGGGTGTATAGCTACTGCCTCTGGAGGCCGCACAAAGAACTACACTTAAAAGTGTAAGGCCCCTCCCCTTCTGGCTATACACCCTCCCGTAGGAGTACGGATTCCTCAGTTTTAGTACCAAAGCAAGAAGGAGGAAAGCCAATAACAGTTTCAAAACCAAATTCAATCCGATAACTAGATCGGAGAACTTAAGAAACAACGTGAACAACATGTGCACCCGAAAAAACGAAACCCTAAAAACAGATAGGGCGGGTGCTGGGTCTCCCAATTGGAGCTAGAAGAAAAGGAATTTACGGTAAGTAAACAAAATTCCCTTCTTCTTTTTCGCTCCTAATTGGGAGACCCAGACAGTGGGACGTCCAAAAGCAGTCCCTGGGTGGGTAAAAAGATACCACATGAACGGGCTGTCATACAGCCTCTTCCTACAGGTGGGCCACCGCCGCCTGAAGGACCCGTCTACCTAGGCTGGCGTCTGCCGAAGCGTAGGTATGCACTTGATAGTGTTTGGTAAATGTGTGCAGACTCGACCAGGTAGCCGCCTGGCACACTTGCTGAGCCGTAGCCTGATGCCTCAACGCCCAGGACGCACCAACGGCTCTGGTAGAATGGGCCTTCAGTCCAGATGGAATCTGAAGCCCAGCAGAACGGTATGCGTGAAGAATTGGTTCCTTGATCCACCGCGCCAGGGTGGATTTGGAAGCTTGCGATCCCTTATGCTGACCAGCGACTAGGACAAAGAGCGCATCCGAACGGCGTAGAGGCGCCGTGCGAGAAATGTAAATCCTGAGTGCTCTCACCAGGTCCAACAGATGTAAACCCTTTTCAAATTGGTGAACTGGATGCGGACACAAAGATGGCAAAGTGATATCCTGATTGAGATGAAAGGAAGAAACCACCTTGGGAGAAAACTCTGGAATTGGACGCAGTACTACCTTGTCTTGGTGAAACACCAGGAAGGGAGATTTGCAAGATAACGCCGCCAGCTCGGACACTCTTCGAAGAGATGTGACCGCTACAAGAAAAACTACCTTTTGTGAAAGCCGAGAAAGGGGAACCTCTTTCAAGGGCTCGAAAGGCGGCTTTTGAAGAGCAAGGAGAACCTTGTTCAGATCCCAGGGTTCCAATGGCCGTCTGTAAGGAGGAACGATATGACAAACTCCTTGGAGAAACGTGCGTACTTTAGAAAGCTGTGCCAAGCGCTTCTGAAAGAATACGGATAACGCGGAGACTTGACCCTTAAGCGAGCTAAGGGACAAACCTTTTTCCAACCCAGACTGCAGGAAGGAAAGAAAAATTGGCAATGCAAATGGCCAGGGAGAAAACCCTTGAGCCAAGCACCACGCTAAGAATATCTTCCACGTCCTGTGATAGATCTTAGCTGAGGATGGTTTTCTAGCCTGTTTCATTGTGGCAACAACTCCCTGAGACAAACCTGAGGCCGCTAGGATCCAGGACTCAATGGCCACACAGTCAGGTTCAGGGCCGCAGAATTCAGATGGAAAAACGGCCCTTGAGACAGCAGATCTGGACGGTCTGGTAGTGCCCACGGTTGGCCTACCGTGAGATGCCACAGATCCGGGTACCACGACCTTCTTGGCCAATTTGGAGCGACGAGTATGGCTCGCTGGCAGTCGGACTTCATTTTCCGGAGAACTCTGGGTAACAATGCTAGAGGTGGGAACACATAGGGGAGTCGGAACTGCGACCAATCCTGAACCAAGGCGTCTGCCGCCAGCGCTCGGTGATCGTGAGACCGTGCCATGAAAACTGGGACCTTGTTGTTGTGCCGTGACGCCATCAGATCGACGTCCGGCGACCCCCAGCGGTAACAGATCTGTTGAAACACGTCCGGGTGAAGGGACCATTCTCCTGCGTCCATGCCCTGGCGACTGAGAAAGTCCGCTTCCCAGTTTTCCACGCCTGGGATGTGAACTGCAGATATGGTGGACGCTCTGCTTTCCACCCACGTCAAAATCCGCTGGACTTCTTGAAAAGCTTGGCGACTGCGTGTTCCCCCTTGGTGGTTGATGTACGCCACCGCCGTGGAATTGTCCGACTGAATCCGAATCTGCTTGCCTTCCAGCCATTGTTGGAAGGCTCGCAGGGCAAGATAGATTGCTCTGATTTCCAGAACATTGATCTGCAAGGTGGACTCTTCCTGAGTCCACGTCCCCTGAGCCCTGTGGTGGAGAAACACCGCTCCCCACCCTGATAGGCTCGCATCTGTCGTGACCACTGCCCAGGACGGGGGAAGGAACGACTTTCCCTGTGACAATGAGTTGGGGAGAAGCCACCAACGTAGAGAGTCCTTGGCAGTCTGAGAGAGGGAGACAGTCCTGTCGAGGGACGTCGATTTCCCATCCCATTGGCGCAGAATGTCCCATTGGAGAGGGCGCAGATGAAACTGCGCGAACGGGACTGCCTCCATTGCTGCTACCATCTTTCCTAGGAAATGCATGAGGCGCCTCAGTGAGTGCGACTGGCTCTGAAGGAGAGATTGCACTCCAGTCCGTAGCGAGCACTGCTTGTCCAGTGGAAGCCTCACTATCGCTGATAGAGTATGAAACTCCATGCCAAGATAAGTCAGAGATTGGGTCGGGGTTAGATGAGACTTTGGAAAGTTGATAATCCACCCGAAAGTCTGGAGGGTGTCTAGCGCCACCTTCAGACTGTGTTGGCATGCTTCTTGAGAGGATGCCTTTATAAGCAGGTCGTCTAGATACGGGATGACCGAGTGACCCTGCGAGTGCAGAACAGCTACTACTGCTGCCATGACTTTGGTGAAGACCCGGGGGGCTGTTGCCAGACCGAAGGGTAACGCTACGAACTGTAGGTGCTCGTCGTGTATGACGAAACGTAGGAAACGCTGATGCTCTGGTGCAATCGGCACGTGGAGATACGCATCTTTGATGTCTATTGATGCTAGAAAATCTCCCTGAGACATTGAGGCTATGACGGAGCGTAGGGATTCCATCCGGAACCTCCTGACTTTTACGTGTCTGTTGAGCAACTTCAGATCCAGGACGGGACGATACGATCCGTCCTTTTTTGGGACCACAAACAGATTGGAGTAAAAACCGTGACCCTGTTCCTGAAGAGGGACGGAGGTCACCACTCCTTCCGCCTTTAGAGCGGCCACCGCCTGCAACAGAGCATCGGCTCGGTCTGGTGGTGGAGAAGTTCGGAAGAAACGAGTTGGCGGACGAGAACTGAACTCTATCCTGTACCCGTGAGATAGAATATCTCTCACCCAACGGTCCTTGACGCTTGCTAGCCAAATGTCGCCAAAGTGGGACAGCCTCCCACCGACCGCGGGTGTGGGCATCGGAGACCGCAAGTCAGGAGGACGTCGTTTTGGCAACGGTTCCTCCGGCTGGTCTTTTTGGGCGTGACTGAGACCTCCAAGAATTTGAACGTCTCTGGTCCTTTTGAGTCTTTTTTGACGAGGCGAATTGGGACCTGCCCTGTCCTCGAAAGGACCGATAACCAGACTGACCCCTCCTCTGTTGGGGCTTGTTTTGTCTGTGTTGTGGCAAGGAAGAGTCCTTACCCTTGGAGTGTTTGATGATTTCATCCAAACGCTCTCCAAACAATCGGTCACGAGAAAAAGGCAAATTGGTTAAGCACTTCTTGGAATGAGAATCTGCTTTCCAATGTCTCAACCACAGAGCCCTACGCAAAACAACTGAGTTGGCTGACGCCACTGCCGTGCGGCTTGTAGCGTCCAGAACAGCATTAATCGCGTACGACGCGAATGCCGCCATTTGCGAGGTCAATGGTGCTACCTGCGGGGCAAATGCACGTGTGACTGAGTCGACTCGCGCAAGCCCGGCCGTGATAGCTTGGAGTGCCCATACGGCCGCAAAAGAAGGCGCTAATGACGCTCCAATCGCTTCATAGATGGATTTCAGCCAGAGCTCCATCTGCCTGTCAGTGGCATCTTTAAGTGCCGCTCCATCTTCAACAGCAACCAAGGATCTAGCTGCAAGCCTGGAAATTGGAGGATCCACTTTTGGACACTGGGTCCAACCCTTGACCACTTCAGAGGGAAAAGGGTAGCGTGTATCTTTAAGTCGTTTAGGAAAACGCCTTTCAGGATAAGCGTGGGGTTTCTGGATTGCGTCTCTGAAGTCAGCGTGGTCCAGAAAAGTGCTTAATGTACGCTTAGGGTATCTGAAATGGATTCTCTCGTGCTGCGAAGCTGACTCCTCTACAGGAGGAGCTGGTGGGGAAATATTCAACATCTTATTGATGTTAAATATAAGATCATTAACTATGGCGTCACCATCTGGTGTATCTAGATTGAGAGCGGTCCCAGGATCAGAATCCTGATCAGTTACGTCCGCCTCATCACCCATAGATTCATCCCGCTGGGATCCAGACCATTGAGATGAATGTGAAGGCCCGTCATAACGAGCCCGCTTAGGCTGCCCGGGGCCATCGTCCGAGTCAGAGTCTTCACCCTGAGGTGTAGATGCCCGTCCCGGAGCTAGGAGCTGAGGGGGACCAGGGGGCAATACATGCACAGTGTCCGTGGTCTGAAGTACAGGCCTAGCTCGCAATGTGTCAAGAATTTGTGACATAGTGAGAGACATTCTGTCCGCAAAAGCTGCAAACTCAGTTCCTGTCACCTGGACAGCATTCACAGGTGGTACACCCTGGGACACGTCCAGCAGAGGTCCCGACTGTGCAAGCGCCGCAGGGGCCGAGCACTGCACACAATGGGGGTCCGTGGAGCCTGCCGGTAGAAAAGTCCCACATGCGGTGCAGGAAGCATACAATGTCTGTGCCTTGGCACCCTTGCGTTTTACGGGCGACATGCTGCTGGCTCTCTGCATGTGAGAGAGTCTATAGCCAAAGGGCGACCAGCGCTATGTAATACCAAGTATTTGTAGCAACAAAATACTAAGAATACTACGAGCACAAGAGGGGGTGAGCCCTGAGGGCTGCTTACCGCCCGCTGAACAGCGGGTAAGAGGCTGCAGAATGCCTTGTCTGGGTCTCCCCGGCTCCCCTCTGCAGCTCAGCGTGTCAGCAAGAATGGCTGCCGGCTAATGTGGAGAGGGGCGGTCCGTGGGAGTTCCCAAACAAAAGTGCGGGAACAGTGTCCCCTCTGTGCTGACTGTGAGGGCTGGAGTATGTAAAAACGACTCCAGCCCTCAGCGCTGATGCACTGGCCAGCGTCCCGCCCCTCTCCTGACTGGCAGGTCTGGGGGCGGGAACGAACGAAAGCAGGCCGCAAAAGCCGGGGACTCGAGTTATCAGCGCGGCCGCCGTAAAAGCGCGGGCCGCGCTGAAGTCCCCGGCGCACTACAAGTGCCAGCCGCGCCGCTGTTCCAGCGGCCGGCGCGACCGAGTCCTAGACGTGGGCAGCGTCCCGCCCCTCTCCTGACTGGCAGGTCTGGGGGCGGGAACGAACGGAAGCAGGCCGCAAAAGCCGGGGACTGTAGTTATCAGCGCGGCCGCCGTAAAAGCGCAGGCCGCGCTGAAGTCCCCGGCGCACTACAAGTGCCAGCCGTGCCGCAGTCCCAGCGGCCGGCGCGGCCGATTCCCATAAGTGTGCCTGCTTCAGCTAAGCTGAATGAGGCCATGGCACAGGCGCCGCAGCGCTGATGTCCCCCGGCGCACTACAACACCCAGCATGCTGCGGTGTGAGCGCCAAATGCACGGGGACACAGAGTACCTTAAGGAAGCAGGGCCATGTCCCTGATGTACTCCGCTCCATCCAGCATCTTCTCCAGGGGCTGTAGATGGAGCACGGTCTCAGTGCCTGGAGACCGGTAAATCCCACTTCACCCAGAGCCCTGTAAAAAGGGATGGGGAAGGAATCAGCATGTGGGCTCCTGCCGCCGTACCCGCAATGGGTACCTCAACCTTACAAACACCTCCGACATAAGTGGGGTGAGAAGGGAGCATGCTGGGGACACTATATGTGTCCTCTTTTCTTCCATCCGACATAGTCAGCAGCTGCTGCTGACTAAAAACAATGGAGCTATGCGTGCGTGTCTGACCTCCTTGCGCACAAAGCTAAAACTGAGGAATCCGTACTCCTACGGGAGGGTGTATAGCCAGAAGGGGAGGGGCCTTACACTTTTAAGTGTAGTTCTTTGTGCGGCCTCCAGAGGCAGTAGCTATACACCCACTGTCTGGGTCTCCCAATTAGGAGCGAAAAAGAAATGAGCATTAAAGGAAATCTGTCAGCAGGATTTTGCTATGTAATCAGAAGACAACATGCTGCAAGGGTTAAAACATAGAATTCAGGGATGTCTGTTTCTTATCAAAGTCCAATCTGTTATTTATTTGCTATGTTTGTTTAAGCAGCTGGACGCTTATCATTGCTCATACTAGAAAGTTACCCGCAGGGCAATTCGGCACGCCCCCTCCTCTGATTGTACATTAACAGATAGGTGCCAATCTCTATTGAGAGTCTGGAGTGAATGTGACAGCTTTCTGAGCTCTGCTGCTTAGCTATATTTAAAAATTCTGATTGTGTCAGAACTGCTGCAGCCAGTAATCTAAGTGATACACGGTTGGATTCAGGGCCTACATCAAGCTGCTCTCACATGAGGTAGCAGAAACCTGATGACAGACTCTCGTTAATGTTTTAAGACTTAAAATGTCCAAGCAGGTTTTTGGGGTTTTACAACTCTTAAGGCTGCTTTACACCAGACAATCTATCGTGCGATAGATCGTCGGGGTCACGGTTTTTGTAACGCACATCCGGCATCGCTGGCGATGCCGGTCTGTGTGACACCTCCTAGCGACGCAGTATCGCTCACAAATCGTGAGTCGTGTACTGCTCGTTAGGTTCCATAATATCGTTTAATTTAGTTGTTCATCGTTTCCGGGGTAGCACACGCCGCTCCGTGTGACACCCCGGGAACGATGAACAGCAGCTCACCTGCGTCACGCGGCCGCCGCCGGCTATGTGAAAGAAGGAGGTGGGCGGGATGTTTACGTCCCGCTCATCTCCGCCCCTCCGCTTCCATTGGCCGGCGGCCGTGTGACGTCGCTGTGACGCCGATTGTCCCTCCCACTCCAGGAAGTGGACGTTCGCCGCCCACAGCGAGGTCGCACGAGAGGTAAGTATGTGTGACGGGGGTTACTGACTTTGTGCGACACGGGCAGCGATTTGCCCGTGACGCAAAAAGGACGGGGGCGGGTACGATCGATTGTGAAATTGCACAATCGGTCGTACCGTGTAAAGCAGCCTTTACACTGTAAAAAATACCATTGGATAGTTAAATATTCCAAGAATAAGGCAAAATTTAAATGCCAATATTTCTCTAAATACAGAAAAAATAATTTCCAAATGCTGGCGATCCCTCTATAAATGACCAGCTTTTGTTTTGGTGGATATTTTCTTATTCTCTGTGAAGACGTATTAGGAACAATTAGTGGAACCTGAGCCAATGTTCCCTTCTTTCTAAAATGACTTTTTCTAAAAAAAACTTTGCAGAAGAAAACTTGATATGCCTCTATGGCATGTCAGATGTCAAACACTTGGAGCAAGAATTTTTCTGACCAAAATAATTAAAAAAAAAACAACAAAACATTAAAAACTGACCTCCGCTGCCATCTTTAACGTTCAGGTGATCCAACTGAAATGTCCATGGATCTGTGCACACTGATATATCAGTGACGCATGTAGTGCTGAAATCTTGAAGATAAGCCACTGGTGCGTCTCTCATACATGTCCCAATAGGAGATTGCTATGGAGAAAAGAGAGGGATACAAATGTCACCTTCAGGCAATTACTTGCCAGATCACTGAGCGATTGCACTAACACACAGTAATTGGCAGACCTTACAAGTTCAATGAAGCTCAAGAATAATGATTCTGGAAAGTAGCAGCTTAAAAGGAAGAAATCATCAGAAAATGACCTATTGTTTAAATTAGTGTTTTTTTGTTGTTGTTTTTTTAAATATAGGTTTTTATTTCCGGTGTTTTATTTCCATATCACAATCTGTATTCAGTCTTGCGTACACCCTAACGTATGTGTATGTCAGTCAGGATGCGCATATGAGCAAGGATGGTTGACCTTAGGGAGATTAACCACGGGAAGGGCAGTCTCCAGTCAAGGAGACCACCTATGCCAAACATGGTATCCATCCACAGACAGCCTTTTCGGGGTATTTGCCCCTCATCAGTGTGGAGTAGGAATCTGGCTAGAGGGAGCATTGCCTAGTAAAAGACTATGTGAGCAAGGATGGTTGTCCTTAGGGAGATCAACATCCACCACTGTGGAGACACCATCACGTGTTTCTCAACACAGTGATTCTAGAGCAATGCCCCCTGGGAAATATTCAAAGCAAGAAGGCCTGCGGAGACACCATCACATGTTTCTCAACGCTGGCAGGAAACTAGCCAGGTCTTTCACCGGGAAGGAACAACCACGGGAAGGGCAGTCTCCAGTCAAGGAGACCACCTATGCCAAACATGGTATCCATCCATACAGTAAAATACTGTACATACTGTATGTAAAATTCTCTTGCCCAAAGGGGAATGGATCATTTATGATGTGCAGTCTATGGGTAGGTCTACAGTGGTATCACATGTGCCATTAATTATCCGCGTCTGTGGTCATTTTTTACACAACTTTGAATATTTCATATAGTAATGCATGTGTAATTTTTTACATTTATAATGCATAGTTGTTCTGGATTTTGCCAGCTACTGTATGTACATCTAAATATGCTCCTTACCCCACGACTGTGGTGATGTAATCCGTTGTGCCTTACCCTTTTTCACCTCTCTGCACTAATTAATATTTTAATTGGGTTGAACACACAATATATATATAATATATCAATATATATATATATATATATGTATATATATATATATATATATATATATATATATATATATATATATATATATATATATATATATAAAAAGCAGTACCTGTGGAATGGTAAGATAGTCATTGAATCCATTCTGGTCTATTAATATTGCATCTCCTTGTTTATAACCATTAAGAACTCTTTCATATATGGACTGGAAGTTCAAAGTAAAAGATGAAGTCTGAGAAGGAGATCTGTAAAAGTCAAGGAAAGAATTGTCTTATTACTCAGAGAAAATTAGTTCTGACATTAATACAAAGCTAACGGACCAATTTTTCTCCAAAATATTAGGATATTATGCAGTCACGAGAGACTATAGGGATATCGTGAAATCGGGGACCCCTAAGCTGACCCTCAGACTAGGGGGCCCTGTGCTATCCCTATTCTCAGAGATACGCCTAATGGTGGGGATGTCCGAGTCTCCTTCCTGGCCCTGTTTCTCACCAACCCTGATCTTATATCTCCTCCTCTTCCCCTGGGGGGGGGAGGGCTGGGAAAGGAGTGTGATTGAACCCACAGAAATAGACAAACAGGGAAAACCAAAACTCTGTCACACAGCATGCCCATACAGCAGAATAAAGAGAATTTTGTTACTTACCGTAAATTCTTTTTCTTATAGTTCCGACATGGGAGACCCAGACCATGGGTGTATAGCTTCTGCCTCCGGAGGACACACAAAGTACTACACTCAAACGTGTAGCTCCTCCCTCCGAGCATATACACCCCCTGGATGACAAATCTAACCAGTTTAGTGCAAAAGCTGAAGGAGGACATCCACCCATAAGTAGAGACAGAGTAAAACCCGGAATAACCGGAACCTCTGTCTACAACAACAGCCGGTGACAACACACGGAACAAGAAATTGCCAACAGGCAACAGGGAGGGTGCTGGGTCTCCCATGTCGGAACTATAAGAAAAAGAATTTACGGTAAGTAACAAAATTCTCTTTTTCTTCATCGTTCCTTATGGGAGACCCAGACCATGGGACGTCTCAAAGCAGTCCATGGGTGGGAAATAAACAGAACTGAGAAGTAGGTAAAACCTAACTTCACAAATGGGCGACAGCCGCCTGAAGGATGCGTCTGCCCAAGCTCGCATCTGCCGAAGCATGAGCATGCACTAGGTAGTGCTTCGAAAAGGTGTGCAGACTAGACCAAGTGGCAGCCTGACAAACCTGCTGAGCCGTAGCCTGGTGCCTGAAAGCCCAGGAGGCACCGACAGCTCTGGTCGAATGCGCCTCAATCCCAGGCGGTGGGGGCACCTGAGAACATTGGTAGGCATCGGATATGGCCAACCTAATTCAACGAGCTAAGGTCGGTTTAGAAGCCGAGAGACCCTTGCGCTGACCCGTGGTTAGCACAAAAAGAGAGGTGCACCGCCTGAGAGCGGCGGTGCGTGACACATAGATCCGGAGCGCCCGCACCAAATCCAAAGTATGCAACGCTTTCTCAAAGCGATGCACAGGGGCCGGACAAAGGGAAGGCAATGAAATGTCCTGGTTAAGGTGGAAAGGAGACACCACCTTAGGGAGAAAGCCCGGAGTCGGACGGAGAACCACCTTGACTTGGTGAAAAAACCAAAAGGGGTGACTCCGAAGAGAGCACAGTCAAATCAGAGACTCTCCTGAGAGAAGTTATGGCCACCAGAAAGACCACCTTCTGTGAAAGACGAAACAACGAAACCTCCCTAAGAGGCTCAAAGGGGGGTTTCTGTAAGGCCGTGAGGACCAGATTAAGGTCCCAGGGATCCAGAGGCCGCCGGTAAGGCGGAATGATGTGAGACGCGCCCTGCATGAAGGTGCGCACCTGGGCCAGTCGGGCGATACGCCGCTGGAACAACACTGACAGAGCCGAGACCTGTCCCTTGAGGGAATTGAGGGACAGTCCTAGCTGCAGACCGGACTGTAGAAAGGACAGGATGGTCGGCAAGGAAAAAACGGCCAAGGAGCATGGCCGGAAGAGCGACACCAGGACAGGAAAATTCTCCAAGTCTTGTGGTAAATCCTGGCCGAGGAAGACATCCGAGCCTGAGTCATAGTGGAGATGACCTCGGAAGGAATGCCTGAAGCCGTGAGGATCCAAGGCTCAAGAGCCACGCCGTCAATCTGAGAGCCGCAGAATTCTGGCGGAAAACGGACCCTGTGAGAGAAGGTCTGGGCGGTCCGGAAGATACCACGGCACCTCTACGGACAGACAGAGCAGGTCTGGGAACCAAGCTCGCCTGGGCCAGTCTGGGGCGATGAGTACGACCCGACGGCCCTCCATTCAGATCTTGCGCAGGACTCTGGGCAAGAGAGCTAGAGGGGGAAACACGTAGGCCAGACGGAACTGGGACCAATCCTGAACCAGCACGTCCGCCGCCAAGGCCTGAGGATCGTGGGAGCGAGCCACGTAAACCGGGACCTTGTTGTTGTGCCGGGATGCCATTAGATCCACTTCCGGCGTGCCCCACCTGCGGCAGATTGACCGGAACACTGCCGGATGCAGGGCCCACTCGCCGCTGTCCACGGTTTGACGGCTGAGATAATCTGCCTCCCAGTTTTCTACGCCTGGGTGCGGATATGGTGGACTTGGAGTCTTCCGTCCACTGATGCGTTGAATTTCCAACAGGGCTAGGCGCTGCGCGTCCCGCCCTGGTGATTGATGTAGGCAACTGCTGTCGCGTTGTCTGACTGGACTCGAATGTGCTTGCCCGCCGACAGGTGGTGAAAAGTTACAAGAGCTAGGAGCACAGCTCTGATTTCCAGCACATTGATCGAGAGGGCTGATTCGGACGGAGTCCAAGTGCCCTGTGCTCGGTGGTGGAGAAGCACTGCTCCCCAGCCGGATAGACTGGCATCCGTGGTGAGAATCACCCATGACGGGGCCAGAAAAGAGCGTCCCTGGGACAGGGAGAGGGGCCGAAGCCACCACTAAAGAGAGCACCTGGTCTGTGGCGACAGAGCCACCAGCCTGTGCAAGGAAGAGGTCCACTTGTCCCAACAGCGGAGAATGTCCAGCTGCAGGGGACGCAGATGGAACTGGCAAAGGGAACCGCTTCCATTGACGCCACCATCTGACCCAGCACCTGCATGAGGTGCCTGATGGAATGCCGGCGGAGCCTCAGCAGAGAGCGAACCGCCAGATGAAGGGACTGCTGTTTAACTAAGGGCAGCTTCACAAGTGCCAGCAGAGTCTTGAATTGCATCCCTAGGTACGTAAGTTCCTGGGTCGGGATCAGAGTGGACTTGCAAGCGTGGTGAGAGTGAGCGAGACACTCCGCTGACAGTCTGCACTGGATGAAGCCTTGACTAGAAGGTCGTCCAGGTAAGGAATCACTGCCAACCTCTGGAGGTGCAGAACCGCAACCACTGCTGCCATGAGCTTGGCGAATACACAAAGGGCTGTGGCTAACCCGAAGGGGAGAGCCACGAATTGGAAATGCTCCTCTCCGATTACAAAAACGTAGCCAACGCTGGTGTGAAACTGCGATTGGCACATGCAGATAGACATCTCTGATGTCAATGGATGCTAAGAAATCTCCTTGGGTCATTGACTGATCGCAGAGATTCCATGCAAAAATGCCGCACCTGAACATGCTTGTTGAGAAGCTTGAGATCCAGGTCGGAAGGCACCGTCCTCTTCGGGGACTAGGAAGAGATTTGAGTAGAAATCTCAGGACCGTTCCCAGTCGGGAACTGGTACAATTACTCCACAGGCCTGCAAGAATGCCACGACCCTCTGTTTGGCGGGCTGGATAGAATTCTATTCTGCAGCCGTGGGAGATGGTAACCCACACCCACTGATCGAAGACGTGTTGAAACCACACGTCGCCCAAGTGGGAGAGCCTGCCACCGACCAAGGGCGTTGCTGGCGCGGCCAGATAATCAAGAGGAGGCTGCCTTGGTGGCAGCAGCTCCTGCGGACTTCTGAGGACGCGGCCTCATGCGCCAGTTGGTTTACGGACCTTGGCTGAGTTAGTGGACGAGGCCGAGGGCTTAGAGGACGACCAGTTAGAGGAACGAAAGGAACGAAACCTCGACTGGTTCCTGCCCCGGACAGGTTTCCTGGGTTTGTGGCATGGAAGTACTCTTCCTGCCAAAAGCTTCCTTAATAATTTCATCCAGTTGTTCACCGAATAGACTGGTCCCAGCAAAAGGGAGCCCAGCAAGGAACTTCTTAAGAAGCATCTGCCTTCCACTCTCGAAGCCACAGGAGCCTGCGGATAGCGAGGGAAGTAGCCGAGGCCACCGCAGTGCGGTGGCAGTCTCCAGCATGGCAGACATGGCATAGGATGAAAAGACTGAAGCCTGGAAGTTAAGGCAACCATTTCGGGCATAAAGTCCCTGGTGAGGGAATGCATCTCCTCCAGAGAAGCAGAGATGGGTTTGAGAGCCCGCACTGCTGCAAAAGATAGGGAGAACAAGGCCCCTGCCGCCTCATATATAGATTTGGCCAGAAGGTCAACCTGGCGGACAGTGGGATCCTTAGAGAGGTGCCGTTAGCCACTGATACAACTATCCGGGCTGAAAGTCTAGACACCGGAGGGTCCACCCTTGGTGAATGAGCCCACTCCTTGACCACCTCTGGTGGAAGGGAGAAACAGTCATCAGAACCACGCTTTGGGAGCGTCTGTCAAGACAGGCTCTGGGCTTGGTCACAGTGGGCTGAAAACTGGAGTGGTTAAGGAACACACTCCTTGTTCTCTTAAGGTATACTGATGCCTTTCTGCCAGAGGGGGATGCTCCCCTGATACAGGCGGATTGAGGTCCAGTACAAATATAATGGACGCAATCAAATCATTAGCATCTGCGTCACCTTCGGACAGATCAATGGTACATGAAGTAGCGTCCGAGCCCCTAGTAAAGACATCCTCCTCGTCCTGCGAGTCAGCTCGTGAATCAGAGCTGCGGGACGGGGAAGGACAGGGGACCCTGCGTCTCCATTTTAGGAGGACGGGGTCTGAGACCAGATGAAGAGTCCTCTGTGAGCTTTGCTGAGCGAGCCGTAGCAGCAGAAGCGCCCTGAGAAGGGGGCTAATGCATGCTCAGCAGAGTCCGGGACAGCTGTCCCCTGGAAAGAGCGGATTCTACCCAAACCGGGGGTTCAGCCACCGGAGCCGGAGCAGCTGGAGGGACCACTGATGAGCCTCCAGGCTGAGGGACCACTGTGTTTATGTGCTTGGTACAGGCAGTACGAGTCTACATGCAGTGCATATTAAGAACAGCCTTGCAGCCTTGCTCTGATGTGAGACATGCTGCAGAAGTGGGGGCTCTGTCCAGAATGACCCCCAGCAGAGTATATAAACAGAGTATATAAGCAGCTGCACAACCGGAGGTTGTGGCTTGCCAGACCGTTTAACATACATCTCTGTGCCCTCCAGTCCCCCAGCCCAGGCCCCCATTTGTCACAATGTGGTATCTCTGTGCCTATGCAGACATTGAGAACGCTGATAAAATGGTGACCGGAGCGAGGAGAGGGGGCGGGGCCTACTCTGAGAGCGGGCAAATGAGGTATACAGGGGAGGGAATCTTTCCTCAGTGAGGAGTGTCCATTCCCTGTGCTGAACAGCCGCTGGGCGGAGCCGCACTGTCCCTCTGCATGACTGACATGCAGGGGCAGTGAAACCGAAACTAGGCCTCAGGCGAAGCCAGGGCCTAGATTTAAACATGCGGCCAGCGTGCAGGCACCATCGGCGCGGTTCTCCAGTGAAAACTGGAGAACCGGCCGGAAATGTTAACACAGTCATATAACACATTCTCCCCAATATATAAAGTACAAGGGACCCCTGGAAAGACCACTTTCTGTGGTAATAACGTCTCAGTACTTAGCTTGTGAGACGCAGGTGCCAGGTCCCTGGGGGGTGAGCGCTCCGTCCGGCAGGATCCTGAAAGGGCTGCGGATGGAGACCGGTCTCCTGCAAAGCAGTGAGAACCGTGATGGCTCCCACTTCAAGCCAGAGCCTCAGGGGATGGTGAAGGAGCGCGGCATGTGAAGGCTCCAGCCTTGTAAAATCAACCTTAACAGCACCGCCGACAGAGTGGGGTGAGAAGGGACATGCCGGGAGTCCAGACTGGACCCGCTTTTCTTCCAAATCTTTGAAATCAAAAAAATCCAAAATCAAAAATCTGAGAATGCATGTGTGTGTGTGACCTCCTGAACACAAAGCATTGAAACTGGTTAGATTTGTCATCCAGGGGGTGTATATGCTCGGAGGGAGGAGCTACACGTTTGAGTGTAGTACTTTGTGTGTCCTCCGGAGGCAGAAGCTATACACCCATGGTCTGGGTCTCCCATAAGGAACGATGAAGAAAACACAATTAGAGAGATTAGGAGGAAAACAAGAAAACAAGAGCAGGGTGAAAACAAGCAGATGACGGGTAACTCCACAAGCCACTAAGCAAATCTTTCTCCAGCAAGTCTGAGACACTACAATTCACAGACCAATACAGCATAAACTATAGTTGGCGTAGATAGGTTTCCTTCAGCCTAAAAATGAAAGGAGCAGAAATGATTGGCTTCCCTACAACATGTGATATCAAAGAAGCCTAACGAGCAGTCAAGCAGAGGTTAACTCTTGCTAGCCTGTCTATAAATGAGCAGACAGCAGGTCGATGCCAGAGACTGCCTGAGTTGATCAGAAACACCAGAGAAACCATTGGACGGAGTGTCAGAGTCTGCAATGTGAGCAGCGTCTGATGTCGCTAGGACATTTGGCGTGTTTCGTGCAAAACTCTGTGCTACAGGTGCACCTCTGGTTGACTACACATCAGAAGCTGCGGTAGTGATCAAATAATAGATCAATAGACCTACAGGAATATCGGAGGGCAGCCACACATACAGTGCCGTCTGATCATAAAGATCTTAGAAGTTTAACCTTTGTTATTGTCTTCTTCACTAAGACAACAGCAGTAAGATTTTGAGACTGTTCTTACAGAGAAATCATAGTTCATTCAAGCAAAGAGGCCAGGTCCTGCAGAAGGAGAGGTTTTTACTGGGAGAACCAAATCAATCAATCAATCAATCAATCAATCAATCAATCTATCTAAAGAGACACCAACTTACCTAGTGTATCCCTGATAAAAATAACCAAGAAATGGGGAATTGTCCATAGGAGACTGGACACACAAAAATGGAAACCAGTCAGGAGCATAGGTCTTCTCCTGAACACTGCAAAGCTGGTCAAAAGGTGGAGAGACATTTCCACCAAAGACACCAGAGTAACAGGATCCTTGAAACAGATCTTTCATGCTTTTACTGCAGTCCTAGCAAACAAGAAAATAGGCTGATTGTAAATGCATAATTGTTATAAACTATTTAAAGGGAATCGGTCAGCAGGATTTCACCCCTCCCCCACAACAACTATTTATACGCACATGTTGCTCTTTCAAAGACAAGTCAAGCAATACCTTTACATGACCAATCCATTCCTCCATTACTGAGGAATCAACGTTGCAACTGATATGCAAAGGAGTCTGTAGATCTAAAGCCTCTGTCACTCCAGCTCTACTCCCTGCCCCGCACCGCCTCCTTCTGTTTGACTGGTAGCGCTTTTCCCTGGAGTCACACAGCATAGAGACTGTCAGTGAAGCAAGAGGAGGTAATGCTGGGCAGGGAATAGAGCTGGAGTGACCAAGGCTTCAGAGCTAATGCCTGATTTGCATATAAATTACGACTCTGATTTCTCAGTAAGGGAGGAACAGACTGGCCATTTAAAGCTGTTTCTGGAAGGGTCTTTGAAAGAGCTACATGCACATATAAATAGTTTGGGGGTGATATCCCGATCACAAATTCCCTTTAAGAAACCTCTTGCCTCTTTCGATATAACTTATATTACATGAAAAACATGAATGTCATTATAGAAATAAAACCTCATAGTTGTTAAGTAAATTTCTGAGTAATTACATTAGGAAGCAGAATAGGGTTATATATAAATACAGTAAAACAATGTCCCCCGAAAAGATCCACCCAAATTACAAAATCAATGGACTGTAGAAATTCATTTATTGCAGGAAAAGCCCTTTATTCGCTCAGACTGTAATGTAGGAAAATTCAGACTTAACTCCTAGGACAGGCTGATATATAAAAGTACAGAAATGTTGATGTCATAACTACTGGGTGACTGAAGGTACGTGCCCTGTACCAATGAGAGTGCAGCTGTCTGTTATTAAGTTAGGCATAGTCATAATAACAATACATAATAGTAAATTACACTAGTGTATTTCACAGCTTGCCTGAAAATGTGACGTCTGCATTATATAATGTGACGTGTGCATAATACTGTACTAGTAAATACTGATCATGTTTCTCTTTTACATTATAAACAAGAATGAACACATTTCTAACAAAAATGATCAAAATCTAATATGTAAAGCTGAGTGTATGTATGTATGTCCAATAAAGGAATCTGCACCGTCGCATTTACAATCACGAAATTTTGCACAGACGTCTCATGTGACTCAGGGAACGTCATAGACTATGTTTTGACGGGAAAATTTAACCCCGCGCTTTACAGTTACTCTCCAAAAAAACTGCCTCCATTAAAGTCAATGGAGCTGGAAGCTACAGGTTATTATTAATAGCAGCTCTGATTGGTTGCTATAGGAACGAAAGACATACATAGTATAACAAGCTTATGTGTGAGGTAATAGGATATCGGTAGGGAGACAGAGGCAGACAGGGAAAGAGACAGACCTGGGAAAGAGACAGACCTGGGAAAGAGACAGACCTGGGAAAGAGACAGACCTGGGAAAGAGACAGACCTGGGAAAGAGACAGACCTGGGAAAGAGACAGACCTGGGAAAGAGACAGACCTGACAGACCTGGGAAAGAGACCGACGGGCAAAAGAGACAGACGGGCAAAAGAGACAGACGGGGAAAGAGATAGAGAGAGACAGACAGACACAGAGATAGAGACAGAGAGGCTGATACTGAGACAGACAGAGATATAGACACAGAGACAAAGACACAGACAGACACACAGGGAAAGAGACAGACAGAGAGACAGACAGAGACTGGGAGACAGTTACTGTCCCGGGCAATGCCAGGTGCTACAGCTAGTATATATATATATATATAAAATACCATAGCATAACAACAAAAAGCAGCACGAGTTACCTGATCACAGCAGCAGCGAACATCGCAGGCCCCGGCTGTCAGATTGCAAGGACAGGCTCCTAGTGGTTGATACGCTTGGTTTGGGATCACAGTTTTATTCTCTGTAATAATCAGCATCTTGTAAACGTCCAGATACAAATATTCAGCCATTCAGTAAAGTAATGTGCACATTTTAACATCAGCTTTATAATTCCATTACAAATATGCTATAATGAAAGGGATTGTCCAGATGGGAGACCTTCTGTACGGACGGGGCAACATTTTGGCAGGGGAAAATAATATAAAAATCACAAGATTATTTTTTCTGCAATGTCTCCGTAAAGAAAGCTAAGTAGTGGGTGATCACTGCAAAAAGTCTCATGTAAACTGTTTCCCATAAGGTAACACTGAGGTTGCATCTTGTTTATTCCATAACCACTCCTCAACCAAATGTAGACTAAATCTTAAAGGGAACTTGTTATGGTGATTTTACTAAGGAAACTAGTGGTCCGGCTATACAGGACCTAGAACAACGATAAAGACGATACCTGTTTTGTACCAATCCGATCTCGGCAATATGAAATCAAGCTTTGAGGCCACATGTATATCAGCCTGGAAGTGCATTGGGGTTAGGGAGCTTGCCACATATTTGAATGTGAATTTAAAGCTTGATTTCTCATAACGGATTGCTACAAAACAAGAATCATTTTTAAAAGGATTGTCAGCACAGAATGATTGTTAAAACTAAGTACAGGCGCTCGGTGCATCATGGTGTAGCCAAACATTTAGGCCTAAGACACACGACATGAAAATCGTATCGAGTGCAATGCGATAAAACAATCGCATTCCACTCAGACCAATATTAGCCTGTGTGTCAGCACCCATGACTGATTATTTTCTCAGCCCTAATCGGACCGAGAAAACAGTCGCAGCATGCTGTGGGTGTAATGCATTCCTGGTTTCTCTCACACCCATTCAAGTCTATGGGGCGAGAGAAAAATCGCACTGCACTACACCGCAGTACACCAGCGAGTGCAGGACAAGAATGGCAATAGCCTACAACGGAGGGGAGAGGGAGATAAATCCCTCCCTCCCCTCCTCAGTGCCGGCCCGCCCCCCGCAGCTGAGGTCCGATTACATGATCGGACCTCAGTTGCAATGACACTCACATGACATCCGGCTCCGGCTGTGCTGCTAGCGTGAGCCGAGTGTCATGCGAGGATCGCATTAGTCCCCGTGTGGCCCCGGCCTTCGGTGCACCTTCCTACCTGCTTCTTTTCCATCTACTTCAGCCTTTTTTATTGCTCTATGAAGCCAGAGCTGTCAATCAAAGAAGAAGGGAGGGTGGAGATAGAGGGAAAACAAGCAGATGGGTAGGTGCACTTAAATGTTTAGCCTGGCCATTATGAACCAAGTGCCTGTACTTGGTTTGAACAGTCATTCTGTGCGGACAGAGTACCTATAATGTTGAATTAGCGCTGTACAGTCAGAGCACTAGTGTCAGCAATAAACAGAACCAACAAAAACAATTTTAACAAAAATGCAAGAAATGTCACCAAAATAGAACATTTGTAGCTCATATATTCAAACCTACTAATATATTAATATTATAAGTTATTCCACTTCTGGAGAACTCCAGCTCAGTCATTTGAGGACCCGTTAGAATAAAAACAATCAATACCTTCTGCAGTTGTTGTACTGATGTCGGCACTACTATTTCTGGCGGTGATGTGACATTGTTGTGTCACCCGCAAGATGCTGCCAATGAGCGGTCGCTCGTCAGCTGCAGTTCATCAATATTCCTTCAGCACAGACGTCCGCGCTGATGAAGTAGGAAAGGCTCCAGCTGATCAGTGGCCATTTATTGGCAGCAGCCTGCAGGTGACACAACAATGTCACATCACCGCCGGGAACAGTGGTACCGACACGGCTAGAACAGCTCCATTGCAGGAGGAGAGTATCGATTGTTTACATGTTACTTGGTGTGCTGATAGGATTACACTGGGGTTTTCCTGTAGTGATCAGTCCCTTTAATAACCCCTTTAATTTACATACACAGTGTGTAAAAACAGCATGGTACCACACTATTCCCAGACATCATTCACCTATAATAAATACTCAACACAACCCTCAATGGTGCAGACGTGTAAAGAGCCCCTTACCTGAGGCCGTGCCCACGAAGGTGGTGTTGGTGAAAATCTCTGCATGAATGAGCATGCTGGCAATGGGTCGGCCATTCTCGCAGGCCGTGACTTGAAGGGTTTCCACCACACACTGAACCTTGGAGCAGCAATTTGTGTCATTGCCTGAACACAAGGTCAGGTTCCTCCTGAAAGTTACTAGAACTTTTGCTATAACCTGCAGAAGAGACCCAAAATAGCAAAGTAATTAATCTTTCCATGGGTCCAAACAACTGCTGGTAGTATCCATCATATATAAGCAGAAGCCACAATGCACATGTGAACAAAGCCATACAACTGACCGTATGGCCTCTAGGGATAACATACAATGGCATCCCTATATACTGCGTCTACCTTCAGCAGTAATTGAGGGCAGGACTAGGGATGAGTGAGCACTACAATGCTTGGGTGCTCGGTACTCGAAATGAGTAGACAGACGCTCGGATAGACTTCATATAATATAGATGAGATCTGGCTCACTGCTAAATGGTGGTGCTGAAGGGTGAAAAGGGGGTACTAGTGATGTAAGTAAACCCCAGCACTCGAAGGAAAAAAGAGAATATTTGCGATGCAAATACATTTTATTTTTGATTGACTGCAAAAAGTCAACCCTGACAGATGCAACACCAACGTTTCGCCTTGCGCCTTTTTCAAGATTGTTGCTTAATGTGGAAGCACAAGGGAACGCGGGTCACAATTGACAACCGTAGTTGAGATAAAGCAGGTGCTTCACACTTTGCAGTACAAGCAATCAAGGTATAGGTGAGTAGAATATTCAGGAGAATGGTGATGAAAAGGAGAACGCCTATGGGAGATGCCCAGTGAGGTTTGCAGCAGCAACGTGGCAGTGGCAGCGAAAGTGGAGGACCTCACAAATATCCTCTTTTTTCCTTCGAGTGCTGGGGTTTACTTACATCGTTCGGATAGGCTTGACTCGTGTACCAAGTATAATAGAAGATCTTCCAGAAAAATGCTTGAGTTTCCCACTGACTTCCATTATACTCGGTACACAAGTCGAACCCGTCCGAGAGTCCAACTGCTCATTACGAGTACCGAGCACTTGAGCATTGTAGTGCTCACTCATCACTACTAATTACTTCTTTTCTCATCTCCTTGGGTACTATCCTCTGTTTTCTATAGCAACTTCCATAGTTATCAATAATTCAATAATTGCTCCTAACAGGGCTCTGAGAGCAGATACCCCTTCTCAAAACATTAACCACACTCCTTGGAGATAATCGCACAAGGATCTATTTCGGCTTAATTCATCCAACATAGAATACGCCACAACAACTGTGCAAGAGCATATGGTCACGTGCCTCAACGGACAGTCCGGTCAGACCGGAGATCAAAACTGTAAGAAGTTATTATCTGCAAGTCCCTATAGCTCTCATTATTATACTCAGCCCTGATTAATATAGTCAAAAAGATAATGGTTATGGGTTCAGGACTGTGAACACTATTACTTTCCCAAAGAAAGGGACCATGGTGTTCTTTTTAATGACACAACTTGAAGTTCTGAGACCCTAAATATCACAAAAATTACTTTGCCTGTCTGTGATCTTTAACAACCTATAACATTTTCTTAATATTTTAATCTCACTCACCAGTTGTGCCCCAGCATCAAATGATTCCAGACTTGATGACCAGTTCTCTGTGGTACTTCCTCCATTACAACTTGGTGATGGTATAGATGCTAGAAAAAAATATACAGATACAGAAACTACAGACATACACATAGTGTAAGATGATGGCTCTGGTACCTGTAGAACTACGAGACTCATTAGGGCCTATCCACGTACCTCCACCCATGGGTGCGTCTCATATGTTATAATGGTGTCTGTTTGTTTGACACATAGGTCAGTGTGTGGAGCTTGTTATACCTCTAGAAGGAGCCTCAGAGAGAAAGAGGATTACCTTGTCCTGACCGAGCATGATATCTGTGGAGACTCCTACAACTCCACTAGGATACTTCTAAGAAGAAGTTGTACCTGAACCTGAGTATGCGAAACCGAAACCGAAAGGGAAATGGACAGTGATAGGCGGGCTTTGCACACTACGACATCGCAGGTGCGATGTCGGTGGGGTCAAATCGAAAGTGACGCACATCCGGCGTCACTTGCGATGTCGTAGTGTGTAAATCCTAGATGATACGATGAACGACCGCAAAATCGTCGTCATCGTATCATCGCTGCAGCCTCCGACATTTCCATAATGCCGGGGGAGCGACAGGTACGATGTAGTTCCTCGTTCCTGCGGCCGCACACATCGCTGTGTGTGAAGTCGCAGGAGCGAGGAACTTCACCTTACCTGCCTCCCGGCTGCAATGAGAAGGACGGAGGTGGGCGGGATGTTTACATCCTGCTCATCTCCGCCCCTCCACTTTAATTGGCCGCCTGCCGTGTGACGTCACTGTGACGCCGCACGACCCGCCCCCTAAGGAAGGAGGCGGGTCGCCGGCCAGAGGGACGTCGCACGGCAGGTATGTGCGTGTAAAGCTGCCGTAGCGATAATAATCGCTACGGCAGCTTTCACTATATATCGAACGTGCGACGGGGGCGGGACTATCGCTGCAGCATCGGTAACACATTGTTACCGATGTTGCAACGTGCAAAGCCCGCCTTAGCTTGTTATATTCTTTGAAACTGCAATAGGACTTGTGTTATATTCCTGGACAGCGGTTTATGTGTTGCTGAATAACCTGCTTGTTTTTTTAAGTAAAAGTGTTCTTGTCGTTACCTTAAGGAGTCAACTGAGTGAGTAACCCCATCATAAACACATACTATAAACAATGCAAATGAATGGTAAAGGGAGAAACACAAAAAAACATTTATTATTGCAGTCAGGAAAATCACTGAACTTACTTGTACTGGAGATGACCGCAAGAGATAACTGATCAGAGGAGACATTAGCAACAAGGAATGCTATCATTTGTGGTCCAGACAACAAGACGGTGGAAGGATAGAAACCTACAAAAGTACAAAAAACGCTCATTAAACTCTACTATCATTAATTATTACTAACAGACTGATCATACTCAAGGCTAAAAGGGGTTTTCAAACTAGAATAACACTATATTTCCAAAATCAAAGCTCCACTGATGTCCTGCTCTAAGCGCTGATCCCGGCAGATGAAGGGGGCTGGCTCATTGCCTTATTTCAATAGTTTTGTCAGCCCCCATCACTGTCTATGGATCAAAAACAGATGAGAGATGGTCAGCACTCCACAATGTACACAGGGGACTGCACTAACATAGCAACTACTGTATGATCCCATGGTCCCTGCCCTACTGCCGTCTAGTCCAACCCCCGAAGATTGTGGATGTCAGGCCTCATTCAGATGTGAGTTTTCTCGTACACAAAAGCTGATCAAGTTTCATCAGTGCCTTTGATCGGATTTTCATTAGTGCTTGAATTTAAAAAAAAAAAAACTGATGGAACTTCCTAAGAGACAAGTGTGAACAGGTGCAAACTGAACATAAAACATCCTCTAACACATAAACAGCTGCACTTGGAAACGCTCAGGCATGCAAACATTGCATACAGGAATTTGCACAAATGCCTTACTGCTGGGCTGACGTAAAACTGGCCTTTTTATGCCCTAAATGTCTCTAATTTTCATCAGTGCTTGGTCTGTGGGTCGACTTATACTATAAAGGCCCCGTCACACACAGAGATAAATCTTTGGCAGATCTGTGGTTGCAGTGAAATCATGGACATATTGTTCCATTTGTACACAGCCACAAACCTGGCACTGATTGTCCACAATTTCACTGCAACCACAGATCTGCCGCAGATTTATCTCTGTGTGTAAAGTGGCCTTAAGTTTTTCTTATATGCAGAAAAAGCTTGATGCAGGTGTGTCAGACCTATCCGTAAATCACGTGGATGACTTCCTACCGCTGCCCGATTTTTTCACAGACCCATACACTCAGCTTGGATCACATTCAGACATGTCTCAATATTTTGGTGTGGACCATAATGAAAAAACACTCGTATAGGAAAATCTGACTTCTGATTTATCCCTAAGGCTGTGTGCACATGACGTCTTTTTTTACGTGGATTCTGACACAAACTGCCTAAAAGCCATCTTAGAAAAAGCTGAAAAGAATGAACATTTGCATTGCTTTATAGAACAGACTTGCTGTGCATATGTTCAGGCTTTTGAACGTCTTTTAACTGCTTTTGGGTTTGTGCGCACATTCAGGATCTGCGGCAGAAAACTCTACTGAAAATCCTGGTATCTTCATGCGTTTTTATTGCAGATTTTTCCACGCTCATTAGAATGTGTGACATCTGCAGCAAAAAAGGCTGCAAGAATTAACATGGTACAAATATAAATCTGCTGCAAATCTACAAAGAGAAAATAAGCAACGTGTGCAGAAGACTTCAGGGATCTCATTTACTATGCAGGGACTGGGAAATCCTTCAGGTTTTGTGACAAAAGTGAGCAGAAAACACGACGGCTTTGTGTCCACGTGGCGGGGGTTTTGCGCCTTTTTCTTGCGTTTTTATTGCTATTTTTAATCAATAAAAGCAAGGAGAAAGCATCCCAGCAGTCTATGAGAATCGTGACTTGCTGTGCACACGCTGCTTCTTTTTCCTTACAGACTTTGTTGCTAAAAAAGAAGCAGCGTGTCAGTTATTTCTGCGTTTTTTTCTGTGTTTCTATAATCTCCTGCAATGGTTTATCACTACAGGGGATAGCGTGGCACATTGACTCAGGCCCCCTTCACACATCCGTGTCTCCGGTACGTGTGACGTCCGTTTCCACACCTACTGGAAACACGGGCACACAAAGACCCATTAAAATCAATGGGTTTACGCACCTGTGCGTGCTTTCCCATGGACCGTGTGGAGCATACGTGTTTCCGTGTGCTCCACACGGCGACATGTCCGTAATTCTCCGGCAGCATGGGAGTCACACGGACCACACACTGATGTGCTCCGCGTAACACATACTGGAGAAAACCACATGTCTGTGAAACAAAATGCTTTTCTATACTCACCTGTCTCCAGTGCTGCTGTCTCTGCCGCTGCTGTCACTTTCTTCCGACTCCCGCTCACTATGCTCATCGCATGTTCACTACACCATGGACTGGAAACAGCAGCAGTGCCGGAGACATTAGCACCATGGACAGGTACGTATACCAGCTTATGCTGTCCGTGTGCTATGTGCACATCACACGGATGGCCCACTGACAGAACACGCTAAAGACACACACAGATACGCACGTACACCACGGACCGTGCAAAACGTGTGCTTTGCCCAGACGTGTGAAAGAGACCTCACACTCCATACAACATGGTGTGTGAGGCTCTCCGTACCTCAGTAACCCAGGGTCGTCATGGTGCCGACCCAGGGTTACTATGGCAGCGATCAAGTGCCTATGATCGCATTCCAGGGACCCGATTGCCAGGCAGAGATAAGCGATCTCTCTCCCTGCCTCCTGAATGCTGCGATCAAAGTGATCTCAACTGCTGGAAGCGGCGCGGGCACTGCTCCGGGCAGGGAGAGCCAGTTCCCGGCTGTAACATCAACCAGAGACCCAGTGGCGATCACGGGGATACAGTGCCTGAACCCCCGCGAACACCATGACTTAAAAAAGCAGGAAAAACACATATGAAAAAACAAACAAACTCAATAAAAAAAATTGCATTTTTTTCTGCTGCGTTTTTCCTGCCAAAACATGCCTTTTTATGTGCACATAGCCTTAAAGAGAAACGTGTTCACGTGCCCTCAATTTCAAAGATGCAGAGCAATTACAAGAAGTCATGTCGATTCTTTGGCTGTTTGCCGCCAAGAAGATGCTATGTACTTTACAATACAAGTAATCAGGAAAGCTGAAAAGACGCCTGGAGAGCTTTTGCAGTGTTTTGCTTAAAAATAATGATCTTCAATGGGAGTGAAAAAAAAATATATGAAAACGACAATAGTAAAGACATCATAAAAACCATGGGAAAACGGTCCCAAAAAGAAAAAACTACGGCAGCCCAAACAGTAAAAAAAAAAAAAAAAAAAAAGAACACTCATAAAATAACTGGAAAAGAAACCCTAAAAAAAATAAAAGTAGTTTTCTTATGTGTCTGCCTGAAAAAAAAAACTGGGCGATTTTGCTTGAGTTTAAAAGACATTGTGTGCACAGTCTTAGTGCGATTTACTGTTATGAATCCTTGTAACTGTGTATCTTGCGTTATATTTGTTTCCTAAAATGTCCATATTTATGTATTATGTTGGGCGCAGATTCACTGACGTTCGGGCGCTGTACATCAGTCTATGAATGAGTTATCGGAATGAGCAGGCACTTAGCCCCCGCATTGTACAGCACTGGTCGGGATTCATTTAAGAAGGAAGTTTGTGGCTGTCTCCTGCAAAGTGACATAGCGGGATCATTGCTGAGAGCGGGAAATCTGTGGAACTTTGATAAGGAAAGAATTCAATTCGTCTTCTCCGAAACTAGACTTTTTTTTTTTTTTAAATCACAACTTAAAGGACAATGTGTGACAATCAGCTACACTGGTGCCCCTGCAGTGACGCCCCTCAGCAAGCAATTGTATTTTACAGTTTATTTCCACCTTCATTGTCACAATAGGAAAATAAAGCATTACAGGGCTCCCTCCTAGATCCGTGGACTGTCCGTGTAACACATGATTATGTCAGTTCTTCTACAGCTGCTATTGATGGAGGCCACCTTAAAGGGGTTTTATTTTTTTTTTTACATAGATGTAGGGTGTAAAGAGTGTAGGGACAGCGTAAAGGGTGTAGGGACAGCGCAGGGACAACACGGGGGGCAGCCCGCACGCTCAGGGTATCACGGGGGGCAGCCCGCACGCTCAGGGTATCACGGGGGGCAGCCCGCACGCTCAGGGTCACACGGGGGGCAGCCCGCACGCTCAGGGTCACACGGGGGGCAGCCCGCACCCTCAGGGTAACACGGGGGGCAGCCCGCACGCTCAGGGTAACACGGGGGGCAGCCCGCACGCTCAGGGTAACACGGGGGGCAGCCCGCACGCTCAGGGTAACACGGGGGGCAGCCCGCACGCTCAGGGTATCACGGGGGGCAGCCCGCACGCTCAGGGTATCACGGGGGGCAGCCCGCACGCTCAGGGTAACACGGGGGGCAGCCCGCACGCTCAGGGTAACACGGGGGGCAGCCCGCACGCTCAGGGTAACATACACTACAGATCACTGTACTGGAACCCCACCAAGTACCCCTATTACTAATGCGGCTTCATTACTGACTGCACCTGTGCTGCAGCGTCTTCTCTGCTTCATGTGTGACATATGTGCACTACTCTATTCGTTATTTCCCCAGTACAGCAATATCTTACTAGTCTAGGAAGCAGCAGAGCACAAACCCCCACACTCTATCACATCCGTTCTTAATACTCACCTATCACTGCCTGTGCCCCGGCTTGAGCTATGAATCCGACCACTGCTAACGTCACCAGGCACGGCGCATCCCTACACACCATCCTAGCAGCCCGCATTACTACACAATACCGCGCACCCACGGTTGCTAAGACGCCATGTCAGGCCTGCGTTGCGTTCCACTGTAACCAAGAGAAAGATTGACCAATCCAAAAAAGAAGGTAAATCACGTGGTCTGCAGTGGCAATCGCTAGCCAATTAGTTTCCAGCAGGAAGTTTTGAAGAAAGGAAGTGAGGGCGGTGCTTTTTTCTCTTCCCCCAGTTTCCTGGACAACGTTAGGAAGGTTCCGTTATATGTGAACCTAACCTTGGCCTGCAGCACAATATTGAGGTCGAGTTGTCATTGACAAGAAGCCGGGGTCTTGTCTTCTCACTTTCTGTACTAAAACTATAACGTAAAGGAAGGAATGTCGTAAAACTTCATCATGTTCTAGGTGCACAGGAGACTGCATGGAAATGCTATGTTAACCAGTTCAGTACTGGCCAGTTTCGCCCTCAGTTCCTGACCAGCACATCTATGTGCGCACGTTGCGTAATTTCATGCATTTATGCTGTGTTTTGCACTGCAACGTAAACTCTTGTGTCCTGTGTCCCCAGCACAGTCTATGAAGATTGTTCATAATCCATGCACACGTTGCGTTTGAGAGCGCAGCGATTTCCATGCTGAAATTTTGATCCAAATTGCGCTCAAATAAGCAACATGTCACCTATTTGGTGCACTTTAGATGCTGCTCCCACTGTCTATGGGAGAGGCAGCATCCAGAGAGCATAAAATCGGCATCTATTCTGCAGACACTGCATCCATTACGCAGCGTTTCTGCAGCGATTTGAATCGCACACACACTGTCAAATCAGTGCAGAATATCTGTCACGGCAGTACGCAATGTGCGCATATAGCCTTAAGGGGGCTTTACACACTACGACATCGCTAATGCGTTGTCGTTGGGGTCACGGAATTGGTGACGCACATCCGGCCGCATTAGCGATGCCGTTGCGCGTGACACCTATGAACGATTTTGCATCGTCGCAAAAACATGCAAAATCGCTCATCGGTGACATGGGGGTCCATTCTCAAATATCGCTACTGCAGCAGTAACGAAGTTGTTCCTCGTTCCTGCGACAGCACACATCGCTCCGTGTGACGCCGCAGGAACGAGGAACCTCTCCTTACCTGCCTCCCGGCCGCAATGCAGAAGGAAGGAGGTGGGCGGGATGTTACGTCCCGCTCATCTCCGCCCCTCCGCTGCTATTGGGCGGCGGTTCAGTGGCGCTGCTGTGACGTCGCTGTGGCGCTGAACAAACCGCCCCTTAGATAGGAGGCGGTTCGCCAGTCACAGCGACGTCGCCGGGCAGGTAAGTATGTGTGACGGCTCTGGGCGATGTTGTGCGCCACGGGCAGCGATTTACCCGTGTCGCACAATAGATGGGGGCGGGTACCCACACTAGCGATATCGGTACCGATATCGCAGTGTGTAAAGCGGCCTTTAGTGTTTCTTCTTACATGCGCATTAACCCCTTAAGGACGAAGTCAGTTTTGTCCCTAATGACCGGGCAATTTTTGCAGTCTCAACAGTGTCACTTTATGAGGTTATAACTCTGGAAAGCTTCAACGGATCCCGGTGACTCTGAGATTGTTTTTTCGTGACATATTGTACTTCATGATAGTGGTAAATTTAGAACAATAATTTTTGCTTTTATTTGTGAAAAAAATCGGGAATTTAATGAAAATTTCGCAATTTTCAAACTTTTAATGTTTATGCCCTGAAACCAGAGAGTTATGTCACACAAAATACGGTAGTTAATAAATAACATTTCCCACTTGTCTACCTTACATCAGCACAAGTTTTTAAACATTTTTTTTTGTTAGGAAGTTAGAAGGGGTCAAAGTTCATCAGCAATTTCTCATTTTTCCAACAAAATTTACAAAACCATTTTTTAGGGACCACATCATATTTGAAGTGACTTTGAGAGGCCTAAGAGACAGAAAATACCCAAAAGTGACCCCATTCTAAAAAACTGCACCCCTCAAAGTACTCAAACCAACATCCAAGAAGTTTAGTAAACCTTCAGGTGCTTCACAGAAACTAAAGCGATGTGGAATGAAAAAAAATATATCCTTTTACCTAAAAAAGTTGCTCTAGCCCCAATTTATTCACTTTTAGAAGAAATAACACAACAAAATGGCCCCAGAATTTGTTACCCTTCTTCTGAGTGTGCTGATACCCCACATATGGTCAGAAACCTCTGTTTGGACAAATGGGAGGGGCCAGAACAGAAGGAGCAATATTTGAATTTTGGAACAGAAAGTTGGCTGAAATAGATTGCGAGTACCATGTTCCATTTGCAGGGCCCGTAAGGTACCTAAACAGCAGAACCCCCACAAGTGACTGCATTCTGGAAACTAGACCCTTCAAGGACCCCTGGTAGCTGAAACACCGGAGATTTTCTGGCGCTGGGGGGCGCTGTTTACTTTTTTCTTCCTGCCGTTTTAAAACATAAGACTGTCATAAAGAGCTTAAACAGCTGTAATATAATGTCTTGCTCTGATATTCAAGTAAAGTTTGCATTTTTGTTTCGTGCTACACGGGCTTCATGTTATGTCACTGTCATATTCTATTTTTTTCTTGAGATCTGGCAATATTGGAATTACTAAAATACGTTTAAAAATTGTGTAAGAATTATCTTTCTCTATCGGACACGTTTTTGTTTTGTTTTTTAACAGGACTAGTAACAGCAATCTGGATTGACAGTAGCACTTTTTTTTTTTATTTTGTCCCTGCTATCTTTTATTTCTTTTTCATTTCTTTGCAAGGGGATTGAAAATATTATTATTTATTATTATTATTATTATTATTATTATTATTATTATTATAGCACCATTTATTCCATGGTGCTTTACATGTGAAAAGAGGTACCGTGTTTTTTCAAAAATAAGACATCCCCAAAAATAAGCCCTAGCAGGGATTTTCAGCATTTTTGGTGTAAGACTTAAATATAAGCCCTACCCGGAAAATAGGCCTTAGTCGTGGTTCAATAATGAAGTGTCCATGTGTGATGCCCTGGACTAGCCAGGTAGTCACAGGTAGGCCCTTGCACAAACACCTCCCCTAAAAAGGTACCAGCAGCCAACCTTAAAACCCTGAGTCACCCCTCTCAGGTTCTGATGTCCACAACCGGGGGGCAAAGCCAGGTGGTTGGCCACGCCCACCGAGGAGTTCGGATGGCCTGAGGCGGGAAAAACAGGCGAGATTAGTGACAGCAGTGGAGGAGAGTGGTAGCAAAGAGGAGACATCTGTCAGGGATCTGGGTCGGAGCCCGGATACCCTGTGGCCAGGAGGCAGACGATGGTGTCCGCCTGCAGGAGCTGGGATTACAGCCGGTGGAACCGTAAGGGACCGGGACCGGGTAGTGGCCCGCCGGTACCGAACCGGGGAACCGATTGGAAACCGCAGCACCAGGAGGGGTACTCAGACCCAGTACGAGGCCCAGAAGCCACTGGACCGAGTCGAATTCACTGATTGGGGTCTGGACTTTAGGTCCTTTCCCACCCAAGACACGACTGAAGACAACAGCCCAACCATAGGGATAGAAAGCCACCGCCCAGGCATCGAGATCCCACGGGCCAGCGTCTGCGGGCAAAAGGGCTCTACCGGCACACGCAAAGCTGGGGAGCGGACTACCGTTGCTCAGGCATAGGAGTCACCATTCTACTAAAAGTGAAGTGCAGGAGAAAGGCGGAAACCACCAACCTGAAAAAGGGGAAAAGCGCAGCCGGCTGCGGGCACCGTCGACCATCTTGTTTGGTTTACCAGAGACTCCAGTGTGTCTGTAATAGTGAGTACAACAGTGCCCTTGTGCCGCGCACCACACCGCACCGACATGCCAGCACGCATCCCCCCACCTCAGCACCTCCCTTGGGCCCCCCGGGACCATCAACCCCTACCCACGGAGGGGTCAACACCAAGCTGCGCAGCACCGTCCCCGGGAGCCTAGTCAACGGCAGCGGTGGTGTCCATCCATTCATCACAACCCGTGCATGGCGTCACAAACTTAACCCCCAAAAACAACCGCGGCCTCGGCCGTGGACCTCCCCACCGAAAACAACCCCACGTAGCGCCAGGATCCCTTCAGAGGGACGTGACCCCCCCTGGGTCCGGGAGGAGCTCGAGCCACCCACCGACGAGCCCGGATCCGAGCGGCTCGGCAGCAGAGACCCCGCAATCATTTTCACCAGACGCTGACTGGGAGGACTTGCAGTGGATTGCACACCCACACACATCTGATCACACACCCACACACATCAGATCACACACCCGCACACATCAGATCACACACCCACACACATCAGATCGCACACCCACACACATCAGATCGCACACCCGCACACATCGGATCACACACACAATCACTCATCAGATCGCACACCAGCACACATCTGATCATACACCCTCACACATCTGATCACACACATCTGATCACACACAAACATCAGATCGTAGACCCACACACATCGGATTACACACCCACACACTTCAGATCACACACCCACACACATCAGATCGCACACCCACACACATCAGATCGCACACCCACACACATCAGATCGCACACCCGCACACATCAGATCACACACACAATCACCCATCAGATCGTGCACACCCACACATATCAGATCACACACGCAATCACCCATCAGATCGCACACAGTCGATGCCAGCGGCGCTGGTGGGTGCAGGCTCCGCTCATCCACTGTGCTGGGTTTCCTTGGGATCAGCAGTACCACTAGCTGACTGTAGCTGGCGTGTGTCTTCCAGCTGAAGTACCATCATTGCTACAACCAATGGGAAGACACAACACCCTTCTTATTTCCCCTCCTGTCTACTGACAACTGCCAGAGATAGTTCTGATTTCCTGGCTCCTGGTCTGCCCTGTTCTGTTTAGTTATTCTGGTGTTCTGACATGTGCTTGTTTCCTGACTACCCTTCTGCCTGCTGTTTATGTACCTCGCTGCCTTATCCAGATTTGACCTCTGCTTTGTGTTCTGTTTACATCCTTGCCTGCTGATTCTGTCCCTGTTCTGCAATTCCTGGTTTGATCCTGCCTGACGACGACTACTCTCATCGGACTGCAGCCTTCCACAGGTAGTGATCACCTTGGGCCCTGTGTAAATCCAAATCCCTGTATAGGGGTTAAAGGGTTTCAGTGTTCTAGGGGTCCTGCTTGGTGAGTGGCTTCCCTCTATCCTGTCCATTACAGCCCGTCTGAGTCTGTGGATCCAGGCAGGCGTTACAATTCTGTAGCACTTTACATAGATCAACAACACTGTCCCCATTGGGGCTCACAATTTAAATTCCCTATTTATATGTCTTTGGACGGAGTACCCGGAGGAAACCCACGCAAATTTGGGGAGATTATACAAACTCCTTGCAGTTCTAACCACTGAGACACTGTGCTGCCCATTTAAGCTCAAGACATACTCTAAAGTGTTTATAAGGCTTTATCGTGAGATAAAGGCAGAAAAAAAAACCAAACCCTATTTTTGGCTTTCCGTCTGACTGGTAAAAAAAAAAAGGAATGAAATGAAGGTGCCCATCCACTATACAGAGGACCTGTCACCAGGTCAAAGTGACCACCTTATTGCTCTTGTTTGCATATGTCTAATTTCATCCCTGTTTATGTGAAGACCTTGTGGAAACCCAACTTTATCCTGTTTTATTTTTCTTTTCTCCAGTACATGCGATTTTAAGAACTCTGCTGGAGAGGGGTGGGCATCATACACACATCCTGTCCAGCAGGAACACAGGTATCATATATTCATGGCACTCCCTTTCTTTCTACTGTGTGTCCACCGCCATTAACTTGAGAACGGCGGCAGCTATAGGAATAAAAGGGGTGTCTAGGTATAGTAAAGTAGCCATGCGCTACGCAATGAAACCACCTTCTATTCCTATAGCTGCCGCCGTTCTCAAGTTAATGGCAGTGGACAGGATATGGGTGGACACACTGTACAGTATATCTTCGGATACACTGTGCCACCACTAGAAATGAGAAAGGAATGATTCTTTCTATTGATCCTTTATCTACTGGGTGATTAACCCTTGCTGTGCTACCAATGTAATTGAGACAGGCACTATTTTCTGTTGAATCTGTCTATTGGGTGGTTTACCCATGCTGCTATATGCACCCTTAGGAGGAATCTAGGTGTGCTGTCGTGTAATCATGATCCTTTTTTGCTGACTTTAAAAAAATATATATATCCATAGTGATTAATTCTCTGGCACTATGCACTTTATTTAAATTCTGATATTTACATAGTCCACATATATATTTTTTTGCATAGTTCAATTTATATGATATTTATTCACTCACCTATTTATAATTGTTACTAATTAATTAATCCCTATATATACCCTTTTGTCTCATTTTTTCATGTGTGTTGACACCCCTTTTTGTAACCATATTTTGTGTCAGATGTTTTAAATAATAAAAAATGATATAATTATGACCTTTCATGCATTTTATTTCTCTTTTTTTTTTTGGTTCCAGCTTTGGGTGGGTAGGAGAGGCTACCCTGGGCGAGAGCAAGTCCTCTTCACCCCTATATATGACCATTTTTGTAACCATTGGCGATTCCCAGTTCCCCGATACGGCCGTGCTGGACTCTGGTGTCTATGGGAATTTCATACAGCAGGCCACAGTGTATCGGTATCGGATTAACGTTCTTCAAGCTCCTATTAATGTGCTCTTGATCAACAGAAAGCCTCTGCACGAGGCATCCAGTTCGTTACCAAGGAAGTTGACATTCCTGTGTGAATGCTGCATATGGAAAAAATTGCCTTTCACATGTTACCAGGAATATCGCATCCACTTTTACTGTCATGGCTTCGGAACCATGAACCGGTTTTGGACTGGAGATCTGGAGACGTACTCATGTGGGATCACTCCTGCCATGAAAGTTGTTTCCTTTACATTCAACCTGCTCAGCCGCCTGTGAAACCTTCTGATCTTCCGGAACTGCCATCCACTTACTGGGCCTATACAGTCGTCTTCAAAAAAAAGGAGGCTGAAACCTTGCCAGCACATAGACCGTATGACTGTCCTATCGATCTCATTCCCAGTTCCACTCCTCATCGGGATTGAATCTACCCTCTGTCTCAGACTGAGACCCAAGCCACGTCCAAGTACATTAAAGAGAATCTGGCTAGAGGATTCATCCAAAAGTGCTCCTCATCAGCCAGAGTCGGATTCTTCTTTGTAAAGAAAAAGGAAAGATCTCTTCAGCCATGTATTGACTATAAAGAATAAATGCCCGCTGGCACTAATACTGCAATTGTTCGACCGGCTCCGAGGTTTCAGGATTTTCTCCAAACTCAATCTCCATAGTGCATACAACCTCGTTTGAATATGGTCAGGTGACAAATGGAAAACAGCCTTCAATACCTATGACGGGCACTTTGAGCATCAAGTAATGCCATTTGTGCTCAGCAATGCCGCAGCAATCTTCCAGGAATTCATCAATGATATATTCCGAGATCTGCTCTACTTATGTGTGGCAGTGTACCTGGACGACATCTTGGTGTTTTCTCTCGATCTGCCCACACAGTAAAGAGATGTCCGCCAGGTGTTGCAGAGACTAAGGGAGAATCGTCTCTTTGCAAAATATGAGAAGTGTCTTTTCTGCCTTTCCAAGCTACATTATCTTGGACACTGGTCTGATGGTTCCAGACATGGTATCGGCGGTGCTGAAGTGGCCTCGGCCCGATGGTTTGAAAGTGATCCAGCAGTTCCTCTGTCGCAAAGGGGAGAATCTAAAGATTTGGACTCTAGAATCGGAAGATGTGTTTGTTGCCCTCAAGCAGCCCTTCTCTAGGGCTCCTGCGCTGCATAGACCAGAGACTAGTAGGCAGCTCATCCTGGAAGTAGATGCTTCATCCTCCAATGCTGGAGTGATCCTCACGCAGAAGCCTGCTGCGGGTAAGATGGTGACTTGTGGATTATTTTCCAATCCCTTCTCTCCTGCCGAGCGCAACTACTCGATTAGCTACCAAGAACTGTCGGCGATTAAGATGGCTCTGGAAGAATGGCAATATCTGCTGAAAGAAGTAATGCATCCTGTCATCTACACCAACCACAATAACTTGGCCTACCTACAGTCGGCTTAGAGGTTGAATCCGCGCCAAGCCTAGTGGTCATTGTTTTTAGCCAGCTTTGACTTCGTTCTGCATTTCCGCCTAGCTAAGAAGACCATTAAGGCCGATGTGCTGTCTCAGTCATTTCTGTTAGTCGACCAAGAGGAGGAGCCTCAGCATATTATCGAGCCTCCCAGAATGCTTTCGGTAGCTCCTATAGATGTTTCACAAGGCTCTCCTGGTAAGGCTGCTTTCACACCTCCGGTTTCTGCAATGCGGCACAATCCGGCACTTTGCAGGAAAATCGCAACCGTTTTTTTTTTGCTGCCGGTTGCGTTTTTTCTGCATAGACTTTAATTAGTGCCGTATTGTGCCGCAAGGCCTTGCGTTCCATCCGGTTTTTGCCGCATTCGGCAGATTTAGCCGATGCGGCGGCCGGATGGAACGTTGCCTGGCACGTTTTTTTGTGCGGCAAAAAAAACGCATCGCGCCGCATTCGTCCGATGCGGCACATTTTTCAATGCATGCCTATGGCGGCCCGATGCTGCAAAAACCGCATCCGGCCGCCGCATGCGGTTTTTGCCACTGCGCATGCTCAGTAGTATGCCGCAAGCGGCAAAAAACGGACGGGCCGCATGGGAAAAACTTATGCAAAGGATGCGGTGTTTTCACCGCATCTGTTGCATAGCTTGCACAGCTGGATTGAGCCGCAGAGCTCAAGCCGGATGTGTGAAAGCAGCCTAAGACGTTCGTTGCTGAAACAGACAGGAGGCGAGTTCTTCAATGGGTTCTTCACTTTTATATTCTAGCTTACATTAAAAAAGAAAGGATGGTTCTTGTGACTAATTCCATTAATGAGTTTTGAAGGTATGTGCTGATCTAAAATGTGATTAAATCCTAATTCACATATCAGTATTTTTGGTTAGTATTTCATTAGTATTTGCATTGAAAATACAAGAAAGGTGCATATCTTTTCTAGTAGAGTTTTTTAACTGTAGGTTCTTATTCTTCTTTTGGCTTAGATATACTTTTGCAAAATACTGACCAGAATATTGCCATGTGAATGAGTTTGTGCTTAGTGCCCAGCGGTATACATTTAAAACATTAATGCCCATGTGATCAGTCCTCCACTAGTTACAGATAACACTCCGTCCTTATTTGTTTTTCCCCTGTAATACCAAGGATCACAAGTGAAAAGGGTTCCATTTACCCCTTGATTAATCTCACATGTTGCTTATTTATGATAAATGCCACTATAAGGTTAAAATTAAAAAGATTTTCCGCTACTATGCTATTGCTGTTCTATCCTTAGGATATGTCATCAATATCAGATTGATGGAGGTCTGACACCTATTTTAATAGGAGCTGATCTGCAGTACCTTGGAGCAGCCAATAAATAGTGTGACTAAGGTGTTTCGTATACTGTTTACATTTGGCCGCTATGGAAGCTGGTAACAGGAGATAGATGAGGATGCCAGGTATTGAATCCCAACAAATCTGATATTGATATCCTCACCTATGGATAGGTCAACAATATCATACTAGCAGAAAACACCTTTAGTACTGATGACCTATACCTAGGTATACATCATCAATATAAGATTGGTGGCGCTCCGATTCTCAGTGCCTTAATCAACTGATTAGAGCTGATTAAAGAGGCCATGATGCACCTAAATTAGCACAGCTCTGTATATTTTGAATGAGAGAGCGCTCCAGTAAGATTCATTGCCATTAATATTATACTAGTAAATCATTAGAATATTAATTGTTTTATTATAACTTATACAATATGGTATTCATTAGTGAATTAGTTTGAGTTGCAGAACACAGGCTAATATGTCACATATTTATAAATACTAAGGATGATCGAATACTTCGATTATTCAACTTCGCGAATATTTTCCGAATAATTCGCTGTTATTCAACTATTTGCAAATATTCGATGTGCAATGTAAGTCTATGTGAAACCCGAATAACAACTATTCGGAACTATTCGGGCTTCCCATAGACTTAGGGCGGCTTTGCACATTACGACATCACAGGTGCGATGTCGGTGGGGTCAAATCGAAAGTGACGCACATCCGGCGTCACTTGCGATGTCGTAGTGTGTAAATCCTAGATGATACGATGAACGAGCGCAAAAGCGTCGTTATCGTATCATCGGTGCAGGCTCCGACATTTCCATAATGCTGGAGTCGCGACAGGTACGATGTAGTTCCTCGTTCCTGCGGCAGCACACATTGCTGTGTGTGAAGCCGCAGGAACGAGGAACATCTCCTTACCTGCCGCCAGCGGCTATACGGAAGGAAGGAGGTGGGCGGGATGTTTACATCCTGCTCATCTCCGCCCCTCCGCCGCCATTGGCCGCCTGCCGTGTGACGTCGCTGTGACGCCGCACGACCCGCCCCCTTAGGAAGGAGGCGGGTCGCCGGCCAGAGCGACGGTCGCAGGGCAGGTGAGTGCATGTGAAGCTGGCGTAGCGATAATTATTGCTGCGCCAGCTATCACAAGATATCGTACCTGCGACAGGGGCGGGAACTATCGCGTGCAACATCGCAGCATCGGCTTGCGATGTCGCAACGTGCAAAGCCCGCCTTACATTGCGCATCGAATAGTCGAATAGCGGCGAGGTATTCGGAAAATATTCGCAAAGCCGAATAATCGAAGTATTCGATCATCCCTAATAAATACCTTATTGGTAAGACTTTTTAGATTCTAGAATATAATGTTGTGTCCAAACACAACTTGAGTCTGCATTCATATACATCATTTAGCTGTTGTAAGCTGGACCAAGCTGTTGGCCTCTGTAGTATTCTGGTAGTGCCGTTACCAATGTCTAGCACATGCTTGTTCTCCTTTCTACCATTTGACAAACCCAGAGCTGATTAAAGGGAACCTGTCACCACTTTTTTAGCGTATAAGCTGTGGCCACCACCACCAGGCTCTTATATACAGCATTCTAACATGCCGCTGTGAGAACATAAAAAACACTTTATAATACTTACCTAACGGTCGCGTGGTTGGCCATATGGGCGCCTCCGTCCTCCGATGCCGACGCCGCCTCTTTTGGCCATCTTTGTTCTCCTTCTTCTCTAGCCGCGGCGCATGACGTGTCTGACGTCATCCACACTCACTGGCATTCAGATCCTGAGCAGGTGCACTTTAATCTGCCCTGAGCAAGGCAAATCAAAGTATTGTAGTGTGCCTGTCATGCACACAGGCTTCAGAAAGAGGACGAAGATGGCCGAAAGAGGCGGCGCCGGCACTGGAGAACGGAGGCACCCATATGGCCAACCGCGCGACCATTAGGTAAGTATTATAAAGTGTTTTTTATGTTCTCACAGCGGCCTGGGCTCTTATATACAGCATGTTAGAATGCTGTATATAAGAGTCCGATGGTGGTGGCCGCAGCTTATATGCTAAAAAAGTGGTGACAGGTTCCCTTTAACCGCTGATATTAATCTTCAAAATTGTGCTTTCTGACATACTTTTGTTGAGGATAAGAATTAAGTAACCAGAAATACTTAATTCAGCCATTTCATAGACTCAAATATATAGTTTAGTTAATGTAACCTAACACACATATTTATGAATGTTTTTGTTTATTACTAATGTATATATATGTATATTGCATATTTAGTGATTTTCCTTAATACAGTTTATATCAGCATATGTAACAAAGATGGCTGCTGCATCCTGGACAACTCCCAAAGAAGTTAAAGAACAAAGGAATTCCTAAACTTTGGACTGACCAATCCAGCAGAGACTATGAAAATTCCTATACGTCCTGAGTCCAGCCGGCGATACTTGATTCGACTATATTTTGTCTACACCCTTCACTTCTCTAAAGCTATAAAAAGTTTCACAGTAAAGAGAATCAGAATCTCACTGGCGTCAGTCATGGAGAGAAGGTTCATAATAACTGATTTAAGTCTGTTATTTCTTTCTCGTGTGCACACATGACAATATAATTTGGAACAGCAGTCACATCCTGAGAGACCGCTTGAGTCTCATCCTCAACACTTTTATCTACTATCTCTCATGCTCAACACTGTTGTACTCAGGTACGTATCTGTCTGCTTACACAACCCCAGTGTTTCAAGGTGCATGTTTGCATACTTAGCTGTGCTGTTCCAAAGCGCCCGCCTATATATCCAGCTCCACTGTTCCATGTATTTTCTATATACACTGACGAGCAAAAGAATCACAATGTTTTCAACTTTTAACTTTCAGGCTCCATATCTCACCATACATTACAACTTAGAAACGTGCATAACTAATCATATGCTAAATAGTTGCAAGTCAAATTTATGTATGAGATAGCTGGGATGATTGTCTATAAAATTAAGGTAATCTCACTTACGACGTTGTAGTGGATGGATGTTGAAAAAGGGAGCCTGAAATTCAAAGGTTTAAAATATTATTACACTTTTGCTTGTCAGTGAACAGTGGGTGAAATGAGTATTGAACACGTTACCAATTTTCTAAGTAAATCTATTTATAAAGGTGCTACTGACATAAATTTCTCTTCAGATGTCAGTAACAACCCATCCAATCCATACATGCAAATTAACCAAACCATAGATGTACATAAATTAAGTTATGTATAATAACTAATAATGAGAACTGACATAGTACAAAAAAAGTATTGAACACATAAAGAAAGAGAGATGCAAAAAGCCATGAAAACTCATAACACCATCTGAAATGTGTCAGTAATTAGAAAGCAATAATATCAGCTGGTTCAACTAATGGCTTATATAAAGTTGTCTAATTACCAAGGTGCCACACAATAAACATCTAATGATGGGTAAAACAGTAAGCTGTTTTAAGACCTTTGCAACCTTATTGGTGCAAAACATACTGATGGAATTGATTATATAATTACAAAACTACTGACGGTTCAATGAAAACTGTTGAGGCAAAAGTCCAGAAGTGTAAAGAACATAATTTCACCATAAACCGACCATGACCAGGTGCTCCCACAAGATTTAAGACAGAAGAGTGAAAATAATTATCATAAGAGTTGTCCAAGAGCCATGGACCTCCTGTGGAGAGCTACAGAAGAACTTGGAATCAGCAGGTACAATTGTTTCAAAGAATACAATAAGTAATGTATGCAACCACCATAGCTTTAATGCATGCTCACCATGCAAAACTCCATTGCTAAACAAAAAGCATGTTCAAGTGTGTTTGAAGGTTGCTAAACAACAGTTAAGGCCACGTCTCACTAAGCGACATCGCTAGCGACATCTCTGCTAAGTCACGTTTTTTGTGACGCAACAGCGATCTTGCTAGCGATGTCGCTGTGTGTGACATCCAGCAACGACCTGGCCCCTGCTGTGAGGTCGCCGGTCGTTGCTGAATGTCCTGAACAATTTTCTTCAAAGGCGATGTCCTGCTGGGCAGGACGCATCGCTATGTTTGACACTGTATGACAGAGTCCCAATGACAGCAAAGATTGTTATACAGGTCGCTACTGCGACCTGTATCGTTACTGAGTCATTGGTAAGGTCTGACTGTGTGACATCTCACCGGCGACCTCCCAGTGACTTACCAGCGATCCTTATTAGGTTGCATCATTTTCAGGATCGCTGGTAAGGGTACCGTCTCACTAAACGATGTACCAGCGATTCCGACCACGATGTGACCTGGTCAGGATCGCTGGTGCGTCGCTACATGGTCGCTGGTGAGCTGTAAATCAGGCAGATCTCACCAGCGACCAGTGACCAGCTAGCAGTGACTCGTGCAAATGATGCTGCGCTTGGTAACCAAGGTAAATATTGGGTAACTAAGCAAAATGCTTTGCTTGGTTACCCGATATTTACCCCGGTTACCAGTGCACACCGCTTAGCGCTGGCTGCCTGCTTACCTGCTTACCTAAGCGCTTCGCTTAGTTACCCGATGTGTACTCTGGCTACGTGTGCAGGGAGCAGAGAGCCAGCACTGGCAGCCTGAGAGCGACGTACGCTAGTAACCAAGGTAAATATCGGGTAACCAAGCAAAGCGCTTTGCTTGGTTACCCGATGTGTACCTTGATTACCAGCGTCCGCAGCTGTCAGAAGCCTGCTCCCTGCACATTCAGATCGTTGCCCTCTCGCTGTCAAACATAGCGATGTGTGCTTCACAGCGGGAGAGAAACAAGCAAAAAATGAACCAGCACTGTGTGTAACGATCAGCGATTTCACAGCAGGGGCCAGGTCGCTGCTTAGTGTCACACACAGCGAGATCGCTGATGAGGTCACTGGTGCGTCACAAAACCTGTGACTCAGCAGTGATCTCGCTAGCAATCTCGCTATGTGAGAAGTACCCCTAAGTCGCTAAATGTGATGGGGGCTTTAGACAAGCCTGTGAAATTCTCGGTGGATATAGACTGTTCAGATGAGACCAAAATTGAACTCTTTGGATGCCATAATAATACACACCATGTTAGGAGGCCGACAGGCACTGCATATCACCCTGAAAATACCATGCCAACAGTGACGTTTGGAGATGGAACATCATTGTGCAAGTCTGATTTTCAGCATACCGCATTGGCAAACATCTTAATTGAATTGAAGGATGAACAGACAAATGTACAGAGACATTGTTGATAAAAATGTACTGCTATCTACCAGGATGATGAAGAAATTGTTGAGGTGAAACTACAATGGGTCTCTTAAGGTCTGACTGCCGCGTTCAGAATATAATGTCATGTGTGCACTTCGAGAAAGAATAAAATAACAGACTACGAGTCAGTTATGACATTCTTTCATGACGGACGCCAGTGAGATTTTGCCCATTTATTTTTCACAAAGCCTTTATAGTTCTAGGGGAGTAAAGGGTGTAGACAAAATATAGACCAATCAAATATCGCAGGTTGGGCTCAGGGTGTGTAGCAATTTGCATAGTCTCTACTGGATTGGTTGTTCCAAACTTTGGGAGTTCCTCTGTTTCCCATCTTCTAGGGTGTTGTCCAGGATGTAGGAGCCATCTTTAAGTTACATGTACTGGCATATTGTATTAAGGAAAATCACTGAATATATACAGTATATATATATATGTGTGTTAGTAAGAAACAAAAGCATTCATAAATATGTGTTAGGCTACATCAACTTAACTATATATTTGGGTCTGTGAAATGGCTGAATTAAGTATTTTGGTTACTTAATTCTTATCCTCAACTGTCTCCCCTAAAGACTTATTTCTGCCACTTCCAAATACCAAGGGTACTGTGTTCCCTTAGGAAGAGAGGAAGAAAGATTTGTTTGGAGAACCTGCCTGACTGACCATTGAGGCATGGGCGGATAGGTAAAGGGGTTTTCTTCACCGATTTGAGACCAAGGACTCCTAGACGAGTCCTCACCATTTGTAGTGGGGCTTTCCCATGTCTCAAGGTTCTCTAAGTCCTCTCTTTTACTTATTTTAACAATGATGGCCTAATACTGTACAGGTCTTTTGAAAAGGATAAATACAAGCAAGACGCTCGCTCAGTGCAGCTCTGGTGGGCCGGACCCTTCTGCAATGCAAGGCAGGATTTGAAGAGTGTTTGTGTGGAAAAATGGACCAAAATCACACCTAAGCAATAAATGTGACTAGTTTCTTTATATAGGAGGCATTTTGAAGCTGTCATCACCAACAAATGCTTTTGTATGAAGTATTAAATACATTTGAGTAAGCATGTTCAATACTTTTCCCTGTGTCATTTCCCATTATTACACATCACTAAATTTATGGACATCTATGTTTTGATTTCTTTGCCGGTGTGGATTTGATGGGTTATTACCAACATCTGGAGGGAAATTCATGTCAATAGCATCTTTAGAAATAGATTTACTTTGAAAATTGGTGACGTGTTCTATACTTATTTCACACGCTCTATCCAGGTTTACAATTCCAGCATACCAGCTCTGAGTGTCTCCAGTCATTTGATAGGTTTGGGACTAGAGTCTCACATTGCCTTGTGAGACTCTGGATTTTAAATATGATTTGCTTTCTGTTGGTGCAGCAAAGGTTAATTTCACTTTTCCTTGCTAGCAGCTCCTGGTTAGTTCTCAGGTGCAACTGGTTTGTGACCACTCCCATCTTCTTTAAATAGTAACATGATCCATCACCTGATACCGGTAATAGAACTAATTCTTTTTCTGACAACCTTAGAGGGAGGAAGTTCTCTAAGAGATGCTGGTGATCCACTGCTGGAGCTTATGCGGGGCTACTCTTTGGAGCCGTGTTGTCTGCAGCTTTGGAATCTGGCTGCAGTTGTGAAGTTCTTTGGTATGCCCTTTTGTCTATGTCCCCCTGTCTGTCCTTCTTACCCTGTGTGTTGTTACTGCAGTAGTGATGTCTAGTGTACTTACCAGCCATGTCACTATACAGACAGGGTTAGTGGATGGACAATAACAGACTAGGTATGTGACAGCGACAAGGGGAAGGACTTTTATAGGGACATTAGGAAGGCTTAGGGACCAGACACAGGTTAGTGTCAGGAGGTGTCCCATCCCCAGCTCCTTAAAATCAGGGTACTCCTCTCCTATACCATCCACGCTAAAACCCATGTATTTTGCCGTGCGCCAGACAGTTGGTCATTGCGCATCTGTCATGCTGTGTTTCGGACACTCGCCAGTCCAAGCGTGACGCTTTGCTACTCCAGGAAATCCAGCTCCGCTGTTCCACATGCTGTCTAGCTTATCCAACTCTGCCGTGTCTCACTGTACCATGTCGCACTGTACTGTTTGTTAATGCTGCTCTTCTGGAACTACGATTTAGGGTATGTTCACACGAAGTGTTGTACAGTACAAGCACATTCAATGGGATTTATAGAAATCCCAGGCCCACTGTGCCTCTTTTCTATGCAGCATAAATTGACATGTGGTGTTGCTTTCTGAGCCACTTCATGTCAATTTATTGATAGAGATGGGAGTGTTCTTGTGTTCTTAGTGGGAGAACAGAATCAAAATACTCTGCTCCCTCAATCCTGATCATGAGCACAGATGCTGCATTTCTGCAAGAGGAACGACACTGCGTCTAGAACGCAGCGTCTCCTGATATTGTGGACATGTACCCTTACAGAATCCACCTTACCAAGAAAGTCTTGACAAATTGTTTACAGTGGGCTCATTGACTTCTTGGAGGAGAGTTTAGAAACACGTTCTGTGACCTGTGTGAAAGTCAATGTGCAGAGAGGGGGAGGTGCTCTGTAACATAACCTAATGTGAAGGGGAGCTCTGACGTCACCCAATGTGAATAGTGATCTTTTGCTATTTATAAATAGTGGTGTTATCTGTCTTTTTAGTTTTGCCTGTGATGAGAATGAGATGACTACTTAAAAGTGATCTGTACATAAGATGTGTCACAGTATTATGAGGCTAAAGGCCGCTTTACACGCTGCGATCTCGCTAGCGAGATCGCTAGCGTGCATACCCGCCCCCATTGTATGTGCTATGGGGAGATAAGGTATGCACACCAGTGACTATGTAAGGGGAATACATGAAATAGCAGAAACTGCTGTGTGAATACTGACTTGAAAAATCCAATAGCTATATGAAGAGTGAAAATGTGAAAAATGGAATCTGCATTACTGCCATGAACATATGAATCAAGAGAAATGTAGCTACTGAATTGATCAATGCAATAGAGCCCCAACACTACGCCAAAGTATTTCTCTACGTTGGGGTCCCTAGCTTGTGTGTGTCCTCTCATGCAGTTAAAAAACTTACCGTGTATGGGAAGCTGAGACCCAGGCTATTTATGCGTATGATATGGATTGGCAATAGGTGTGGTTGGGGAGGGTTCACAAACGAAAGACTACTAACAAATAAGAAATAACATTTGGAACACCATTCTAAGTCTGAACTGGGTGCAAAAACCTTTTTAGGTTTTTGCACCCAGTTCAGACTTAGAATGGTGTTCCAAACGTTATTTCTTATTTGTTATTTACCCATTGTATGTGTGTCACGGGCAAATCGCTGCCCGTGGCGCACAAAATCGCTCAGACCCGTCACACGGACTTACCTGCCTAGCGACGTCACTGTGACCGGCGAACCACCTCCTTTCTAAGCGAGCGGTTCGTTCTGCATCATAGCGACATCACTAAGCTGCCGCCCAATAGAAGCAGAAGGGTGGAGATGAGCGGGAAGTAACATCCCGCTCACCTCCTTCCTTCCTCATATCGGCGGCCACAGGTAAGGACATGTTCCTTGCTCCTGCGGTGTCACACATAGCGATGTGTGCTGCTGCATGTCGCTGCGTGTAAAGCGGCCTTTAGTGGTCAGAGTGAAAATATCAAGATTTAATATGTTTAAAAAGCATCACACTTTTTTTTATTATGTTTAACACAAAAATCTTAATTCAAAAAAATAGCTGCACAACATATTCCGATTCCACATAAAGCAATGTTCAGACATATCACAGCTGCCAGTGATACATTTACAGCATCAAACAGCAGTAAACAAGTCTGATAAAATCATCTGTGAAATGAAGGAAGCCGTGTTCCCATTGTTCACCCTTCATTCCATTTTTATAAAAGGGCTCAGTGAAGCTTTGTAATGAGTTTTTCCCATAAGTCCTTTTCAGCCACTCAACTCTCACTTATAAATAAACTATTGTCCATAAACAAGAACACCATTGTCCTTATCAAAGGAACATTATCTCCTTATCCCAGCTCATCAATTATTATCACTGTGTTTATTATTAGGTGAAATTAGATCTGACTTCTGACACAGCATGCATTTCTTCTTTTAAAGTAGCTTCTAACGCGTCCTTTAAAAGTGCTCCCTGATTATTGTCGGTTTGTCCTTACAATAAGGTGCGATCAACTTTCTTCATCTGGGATATGTTGCTCCATGATGCCTGATTTATAGAAACATTGATTTTCTCTAAAAATTACCACTTAAATCCTTATAATTATTAAATTCATCATAAATTATCTGATTTCCTCTAAGTGTTTAATACATTGCAGTGTTAAATTTTATCAAGATATTAAAAACGTGCTGGTTGCACACAGTCATTTATGTTTTTTTAGTGCACCTTAAGCCTGCTTTACACCTTACAATTAGGTGTGTGATCTCGTATGCGATGTGACACGCCCAGGTCGCATATGCGATCTAATGAGATTGCACGTAGGTCGTTCATTTGCTGTCACACGAGCGTTAGTAGTCTATGTTAAATTGGTCAATTTTGTGTGCGATCCTTTAGATCATGTGTTCTGTGACGTATGCATTGGGCACCCTTTTTTTTTTATTTATTGTCTTGACAAGCGTGTGTAATGTGTAGGGATGCGTTTTTACTATGTCATCTGCCATTCAGCTCTGCTACATGGCCGCTAACAGCAGACACAGACAGCCATGTAGCAGCGGTGAATGGCAGATGACAGCAGACACAGACAGAGCCGCACTGTCAGAATGAACTCGGGTGAACTTAACCCGACTTCATTGTCATGCTGCGGCTCTGTCTGTGTCGCGTCCTGATTAGCGGTCACCAGTGAAGGACTCACCGGTGACCGCTAAACTCCTGAGTGACTGAATTGAGCAGCCCTCTCTCATATACTCACCGTTCCCCGATCCCCGGCGCTGCACGGCATTCACACTGCTCCGGCGGCTTTTACTGTTTTGAAAAAGCCGGCCGCCCATTAAACAATCTCCTATTCCCTGCTTTCCCCGCCCACCGGCGCCTATGATTGGTTACAGTGAGACACGCCCCCACGCTGAGTGACAGGTGTCACACTGCACCCAATCACAGCAGCCGGTGGGCGTGTCTATACTGTGTAGTGAAATAAATAATTAAATAATTAAAAAAAACGGCGTGCGGTCCCCCCCAATTTTAAAACCAGCCAGATAAAGCCATACGGCTGAAGGCTGGTATTCTCAGGATGGGGAGCTCCACGTTATACATACATTATATGCGACAGTTCTGGGACTGTACCCGGCTCTTCCCGATTTGCCCTGGTGCGTTGGCAAATCGGGGTAATAAGGAGTTATTGGCAGCCCATAGCTGCCAATAAGTCCTAGATTAATCATGTCAGGCGTCTATGAGACACCATCCATGATTAATCTGTAAATTACAGTAAATAAACACACACGCCCGAAAAATCCTTTATTGGAAATAAAAAACACACACACATTCCCTGGTTCACCACTTTAATCAGCCCCAAAAAGCCCTCCATGTCCGGCGTAATCCAGGATGATGCAGCGTCGCATCCAGCGCTGCTGCATGGAGGTGACCGGAGCTGCAGCAGACACAGCCACTCCTGTCACCTCCACGCAGCTAATGAAGACAGCCGCGCTATCGGCTGAGCTGTCAGTGAGGTTACCCGCTGTCACTGGATCCAGCGGTGGATGCAGCGGTGGCCGCGGGTAACCTCAGTGACAGTTCAGCTGATCGCACGGCTGTCTTCATTTGCTGTATGGAGGTGACCGGAGCGGCTGTGTCTGCTGCAGCTCCGGTCACCTCCATGCAGCAGCGCTGGATGCGACGCTGGATCATCCTGGAGTACGCCGGACATGGAGGGCTTTTTGGGGCTGATTAAAGTGGTGAACCAGGGTATATGTTTGTGTGTTTTATTTCTAATAAAGGATTTTTCGGGCGTGTGTGTTTATTTACTGTAATTTACAGATTAATCATGGAGGGTGTCTCATAGACGCCTGACATGATTAATCTAGGACTTATTGGCAGCTATGGGCTGCCAATAACTCCTTATTACCCCGATTTGCCAACGCACCAGGGCAAATCGGGAAGAGCCGGGTACAGTCCCAGAACTGTCGCATATAATGTATGCGGCAATTCTGGGCGGCTGCTGGCTGATATTGTTAGGCTGGGGGGCTCCCCATAACGTGGAGCTCCCCATCCTGAGAATACCAGCCTTCAGCCGTATGGCTTTATCTGGCTGGTATTAAAATTGGGGGGGACCGCACGCCGTTTTTTTTAATTATTTAATTATTTATTTCACTACACAGTATAGACACGCCCACCGGCTGCTGTGATTGGGTGCAGTGTGACACCTGTCACTCAGCGTGGGGGCGTGTCTCACTGTAACCAATCATAGGCGCCGGTGGGCGGGGAAAGCAGGGAATAGGAGATTGTTTAATGGGCGGCCGGCTTTTTCAAAACAGTAAAAGCCGCCGCAGCAGTGTGAATGCCGTGCAGCGCCGGGGATCGGGGATCGGTGAGTATATGAGAGAGGGGGATAGACTGACATGGACAGAGAGTGAGGGACAGAGATAGTGACGGACTGACAGAGATTAGTGCATGACAGACATTGTGAGGCGCTTCAGAACGCAGCTTTTCAGCTGCGCTCTGAAGCGGACCTTTGTTAAGCTGCGGTGCAGAGCGCACACCTGCGCACATAGCCTCAGACATCACAATCGTATGAGGGATGTCACACGTTACAATTCACTAGTTTCGTACTACCAAACGTCCAATGTATGAGGAATAAACGACGTGTATGCGATCACCGTATTTTCGTTCAATATCGATCGCATGTAGGTTTCACACGCAAATACATCACGAACGATGCCGGATGTGCGTCACTTACAACTTGACCCCGACGACGGATTGAAAGATCTATTGAAGTGTGTAAAGCAGGCTTAAGAAACATAAAAAATGGACTTGGCTCATCACATATAATACGGCTCATAATAATAATAGAATTCAGTGTGTTGATTGAAAAGACATAAGGTTAATGTATTGCATCTGTCACAATTACATACACCAACGTGTCTAAGTGGAAAGGTGATCTGAGTCATATAACTGAATCAATAGTTCATAGTTCCAGTATTGTGACCTGGTAGTATTTGCATTGACTTCTATGAGTGACAATCAAGACTGTCAGATAAGAGTTTTACATCTAGGAGTTAGGGTGCGTTTACACAGACCGATCGGAGGAACTAAACGACTAACTTTTACCGATCAGTGTAATGCTGACGGCCCAGCACTGTCCTGCCTCTCCTCTTTAGCAGCGAGACTGACATATGCACTGCTGCAGGTGGACTGCACGCTCCCCCACCTCTTCACGGCCGACTACGTGCTGTCCTGCTGCCTTCTGCTCTCAGGGCCTGCGCACGCTGCACATGTCCACCAAGAGCACACTTAGGGCATGAGCATGCTTTCCTTCCCTCTTAAAGGGCCAGCACAACATTACCCAGAAGTTCTTCGCAGCCTCTGGCTGGGAGGCACTAGGCACTTAAGGCATCCTGCCCTTAGGTGAGGTGCCTGAGCAACATGTTTAGTTAGTTTGCTTTCTAGTTGTCAGGTCTCGTGTATCTTGTGCCCGTTACATGTACTTGTGCTCGCTAACTTGTACCTGTTTCCTAGTACCAGCTGTTCTTGCTATATCTGCTATATCTGCCGTACCCTCTGTACCTGCCTGAACCAGCTGCCCAGTCTGCACCAGTCTGCATCAGCCGTCCTGGTTGCATCTGTCTGCACCTGAGTTCGTCCCTGCAACCTCGACCCCGGGGGTCAGCTACCACAGTCCTGGACACTGCCCTGGGAGTGGCACCTGGCGTCTACCGGCAGCCAAGGCCATCCTCACCATTATAGTCTCTGGTGAATACCTGGTAGGTGCTTAGTTTTGCCTCTCACACATCTGCACGCTGCATAAAAATAATTTCACCCAATGAAGGAATGTTGGGATCGTCCGCCCATTTACATGAAAAGATTATCATCAACCACTCTTAAGACTTTTCATAAATGATAATCTTTCAGTGGAAAATGCACCTTTAAGCTGGCTTCCCAAGTCCGTGTTTCACAGTCTGTGTACAGACCACAATTTCTGGACCAACTGTGGGTCTCCCAACTGCAACTAACAGCCTTATAAACATACAGTATATAAAGTTGTGAGTTCAGAAAATTCTGGTCCATTTTTGTAATAGTGAGATGTGGGTCTTATGATATCATAACAGGTGAGCAGCCAGAGGTTGAAGAGTAATACTTAATATAATACTATAGAACTATTAGGCCCTATGCACAAGGTTGTATTCTTTTTTGTAGAACTGAGCCGAACAGAGCCATAACAGAGCAACCATAAAAATCCTAAAGGGCCATCGTAGTAGCCTCAAGATTCATGGAAAGGAATTTGTTAGCTGCAGTTTTGGCATGCCTCACTTTATGGAGATACTCTTCATTATTATAGCAATGCTTGTAAAGGAGAATATCTCTATAACTCAGTGCCATGCAGAGGCTCGATACACTAAAGGGGGCTTTACACGCTACGATATTGCTAGCAATTGCTAGCAATATCGTACGCAAAAGCACCAGCCCCCGTCGTGTATGCGATTTCGTGTGATCGCTGCCGCAGCGAACATTATCGCTACGGCAGCGTCACACGCACTTACCAGGTCGGCGGCGGCGCTGTGACTGCCGAACAATCCCTCCCTCAAGGGGGAGGGACGTTCGGCATCACAGCGACGTCACCGCAACGTCACTAAGCGGCCGGCCAATCAAAGTGGAGGGGCGGAGATGAGCGGGACGTAACATCCTGCCCACCTCCTTCCTTCCGCATTGCGGCCGGCGGCAGGTAAGGAGACGTTCCTCGCTCCTGCGGTGTCACACACAGCGATGTGTGCTGCCGCAGGAACGAGGAACCACATCGATAATCAACCATTACCGATTTTTGGTTTTGGGACGACCTCTCCATGGTGAACGATTTTCACCATTTTTGAGGTCACTTAAGGTCGCTGGTAAGTGTCACTTGCTGCGATATCGTTAATGACGCCGGATGTGCGTCACTAACAACGTGACCCCGACGATAAAACATTAACGATATCGTAGCGTGTAAAGCCCCCTTAAGCCTCATGTGTAGAGCTTCAGAGGCTCGATGGGCCACAATAGAGTCTTTGTGTTGCTGGGGATCCCTAGTACTGTTCCTCCAATGCTTGATTTCATCTGTTCCTTCTAAACTTATGATTTAACTTTCGAAGCATAATTTTACAGCCTGGGGGGCATATTGCATGTGTCTTGAGAAATAACTCTTGCGTCACACTTCTAGTATAAAGAGAGGAATATCTTAGCTGAGCTCACTGATTCATGAAAAGAATAATTCTTGTTACGTAGAGCTTACTGGTCAATTCATTAACCAATCTCCATGCTATAGTTTCTACAAGCTACACTTAGCTAAAGGCTTTAAAGCGTAGGGCAGACTGTTTAATATTTATGGCAACAAGTATCATGTTTAACTTATGATGCCAAGGTGGCTGTGAAAGCATCTGATGCGAGGCATAGACAGCAGGAATGTCATTCTAGGCTCGAACTTGTGAAGTGTCTGAGGTCCTTTCCACAACTACACAGAAAGTAATCAGATCTCTTGCTTCACTGCACTTAGATGATTGCTTTACCTCCCAAAGACTGAGTAAATGTTTGGCTAATGGGAATAGCCAAATCTACTAAGACTTTCCTGGGAGGTGATGCAAAATTGAAGTGGTTAGACCAAAGCAGATAGAATTTTGCACATCCCTCCTATAAACAAGCAGAAACCTTGACTGCGATCTCTACAGATGAAGGACTGAAGTTCCAGCAACAGACTCTCAGCAGTTATCTAAACTTACTACCTTAGAACTGGAGGATAGACCTATTTCCAGATTAAGAATGGATGCTAACCCTGGAGTATCATTGGCTTTTCTGTATAAGACGGATCCGTTTTACTCCCTTTGCCTCTCAGATTTAATGACTGCTCCACAATATGTAACCAACCAATTCCTGAAGGAGCAAAGGAACCTAACAGAGGTGAGTGATGGATCTACACAAATATCTGTGAATCTTTGATGGTACATGTGAAGGTCTAGGTTGATTTTGTTGCAGTGATTTCATTTTTGATTAATTAGGGTATCTGCAGATGACGTCTTCAAGACGCCGACGCATGCCAAGGTTCTCCCAGGTAAAGGCTACTTCAGGAAAAAGATGGAAAGATTTTTCCCAAGTGCTTTGTTGGCATTTTCGCCACAGCTATGCCGCAGGGATCGTTTTTCTTTTCTTTAAACCATGACTAGTGGGAATGAGCACGCTGTTTCTATTAAACTTTTCATGGTTTCAAAACTCTGAACTAGATAAAAAAAGTAACAAAAGACTAAACCTGTGCACAGCATTGGGGTTTTTACATTGCTGTACATGATCTCTTTTTGTGGCAGGTTTGTGGCACTTTTCCAAGCAGGTTCCAAGTGAAATTCACCTGAAATGTGCGCATATCCTGACCCCAAAATAAAATTCACTTATTTATTTACCAAAATCGAAAAATTAACTGAGCTCATGTAATATCATAATCTTCCAATATATTGCTGATCTCAATAATTACTATGTACATTCTTTGTTTAAACGTGCTCCTATTAAAAATGTTTCTATAAAGATCATTTTTATAAAATTCCTATTTCTGCTACAGTTCATAATCAGAACCGTGTCGTCATAGTAACAAAATCTAAACCAAACATGTATAGCTGGATATTACAGTCACGCTACTTTCAAAATATCCCCTAAAATTTTTACTTAACCCCCTCCCTTTTGTTTTTCTTCCTCTGCATCCCAAGAGCCAGTTTTTTTTTTATTTTTCTGTCAACATATAACATATCATAAAAGTGAGTCCACCCCTCACAGTTTTGTATATATTTTATTATATCTTTTCATGGGACAACACTAAATATATAACACTTTGATACAATATACAGTAGTCAGTGTACAGCTTGTATAACCATGTAAATGTGATGTGCCCTCTAAATAATTCAACACAGTCATTAATGTGTAAACCGCTGTACATAAAGTGAGTACACAGAGGAGGATAATTTTATATTACAGGGAGATTTATGTAAATTGGAGGATTGGGCTGAGAAGTGGCAATTGAAGTTTAATGTAGATAAATGTAAGGTCATGCACTTGGGTAGAGGAAATAACATTTATGATTATGTACTTAATTGTAGAACACTGGGTAAAACAGACACAGAAAAAGACTTGGGTGTATGGGTGGATGGTAAACTTCACTTTAGTGGACAGTGTCAGGCAGCTGCTGCCAGGGCTAATAAAATAATGGGATGTATTAAAAGAGGTATAAGTGTTCATGAAAAAAATATAGTTCTACCTCTGTACAAGTCACTAGTGCGACCGCACTTAGAATACTGTGTACAATTCTGGTCACCGATATATAAGAAGGACATAGCTGAACTGGAGAGGGTGCAGAGAAGAGCCACCAAGATTATTAGAGGAATGGGTGGGCTGCAATACCAAGACAGGTTATTAAACTTGGGGTTATTTAGTTTGGAAAAACAAAGGCTTAGGGGGGATCTAATCACAATGTATAAATATATGAGGGGACAGTACAGAGACCTTTCCAAAGATCTTTTTACACCTAGGCCTGCGACTGGAACACGGGGGCATCCGCTACGTCTTGAGGAAAGAAGGTTTAATCATAATCACAGATGAGGATTCTTTACTGTACGAGCAGTGAGACTATGGAACTCTCTGCCGCATGATGTTGTGATTGATGATGAGTGATTCACTACTAACATTTAAGCAGAGCCTGGATGCCTTTCTTGAAAAATTTAATATTACCAGTTATGTATATTAGATTTTATGACAGGGTATTGATCCAGGGAACTAGTCTGATTGCCGGATGTGGAGTCAGGAAGGAAATTTTTTCCCCATTGGAACTTGTTTGCCACATTGGGGTTTTTTTTTGCCTTCCTCTGGATCAACATGTTAGGCTACGGGTTGAACTAGATGGACTTGAAGTCTCCCTTCAACCTTAAAAACTATGATACTATGATACAAAGACAAGTGTGTCTTGCCTACAGACAAGCATGGTAGTGGGAGTGCCATGGTTTGGGGCTGCATGAGTTTTGCCAGCTGTGAGGGAACCATGAAAGCCAACATGCACTGTGACATATTGAAGCAGAGCATGATCCCCTCCCTTTGGAAACTGGGCCGCAAGGCAGTATTCCAACATACTGACCCCAAACACATCTCCAAGATGACCACTACCTGCTAAAGAAACTGAGGGTAAAAGTGCTAGACTGGCCAGGCATGTCTTCAGACCTAAACCCTGTTGAGCATCTATGGAGGCATCCTCAAACGGAAGGTGAAGGAGCGCAAGGTGTTTAATATCCACCAGCTCAGTGATCTCATGGAGGATGGAAGAGGATTACAGTGGCTCAACAGTGCTTGCAAATAATGGTGGGCACACAAAATATTGACACTTTGGGCACAATTTGTCCATTTTCACTTAGTTGTAAGCACTTTTCTCGCCAGCGGTTTTGACATTAATGGCTGTGTGTTGAGTTATTTAGAGGGCACACCAAATTTACACTGTTATACAAGCTGTACACTGATTACTTTACATTGTGTCAAAGTGTCATATCTTTAGTGTTGTCCCATGAAAAGATATATTAAAATATTTTCAAAAATGCAAGGGTGTACTCACTTTTGTGAAATATTGTATTTAAAAAAAAAAAAAGACAAGAAAATTACATATACACACTGTCACGCTGTACTCTAAGATGTACAATAGCACTACAGCGCAGTAATGTGGGACTGAGAGGATTCCTGAAACTATCTGAGAAGGTAGTTAGCTGGTAAACCACTAGGGGGCGTAAAAGTGGAGGAAACGTATGAGCAGGGAATTCCCTAGCAGAGGTAATACTAGTCAAGCCCACCAGATGGCAGTAGAATCGTCAGAAAGCCGTGTCACAACATGAGGTCTTGTAAGTACACAAGGGCAAAGTCTAAATGTAGTCAGAGGGAAGAAAATAGTCAGTAGCTGGGAAATCAGAGCCTAGAAGCTAGGGGGAGTGGGAAGACAAGACAGAATAAAGGTAAACAGATAAGGAACGAACAGGGAGACAGCGGGAGAGACACTGATGGAAACAGACAACAGAGGAGGTTAACAGGCCAGGTGAACACGGAGGTCAGGAGGGGGCAGGGCAGACAACAGGTCACTCAAGAGCAGAACACAACAGAAGTAGAAGTATCCAGAAGTATCACTGGCGAAGTCCAAGAGAAACAGTGCCCTAATAAAGCAGCCTGACCTCCAGAACGAGGCAGAAAGGATTCACCCCTAACGTGACTTGCATCAGAAGTGAAACTAAAAAAAAGGCTCAGCTCCAGCTGAGCCAGGAGTCAATCATGACACACACACATGGAAACTGTAAGATTAGTTATTTTCTAGTAACCAAGCTAAGAAATATTAACGTCCAAAGCATTATAGGATAACTAAATCTGAAGCTTCCGCAATTAATCTAGCCAATTTGTCATATTCTGATTACCATGACCAAGCCCTCCCCACCATAATACCGTAAAACTGACAACCACAAGGCCTGTTAAGCGGGCTTTACACGCTGCGATCACGCTAGCGAGATCGCAAGCGATCGTACCCGCCCCGTCGGTTGTGCGACACGGGCATATCGCTGCCCGTCGCGCACAACCTTGCTTACCCCCATCACATGGACTTACCTGCAGGTGGCCAATAGAAGCGGAGGGGCGGAAATGAGCGGGACGTAAACATCCCGCCAACCTCTTTCCTTCCTCATTGCCAATGGAGGCAGAGAAAAAGGAGCCAGCACGATCTGAAATTGGCATGCATCATATAAAAAGTGCAAATTCACAGATTTATTCCAACTGTACTATAATAAAAAAATGAGATTTTTAGCAAATAATTGATCAATTCTTTGAGCCACCCCTGCCAACGTCACGGCAAATCTCAATAGGGGGGTCCTAACCTATATTACGTATTTCATGTGCCATGCGGCCTCCTAGATAAAGTTAAAAGCAGAACCATAATGGAGCACACATACCTGTAACCTGTATATAGCCGCTTCCATGTTGCAAAAAAGGCAATTGTGGATAGAGACCAGCCCAGGTCCCAGCATGTGGAGCAAGCTCTACACATACCAGGACTATATCAGAACTGACCCTCCCAGTGCCAGACAGCAACCATTGATAAAGGCGGACCAGATCCAAGTATGGTGCTTAATTAGCATTGCCTGTGGAAAGGGGTGAGGTAACTGAATCTGAACAGCTACCAACAGGAGGAATACATTGCAAACCAAAATCAGGCGTGCATGGTATGGTGATGGTCAGTCACCAGAAATTGTAGCATAACTACAGTCATAACAGAGAAAAAGGAGCCAGCACGATCTGAAATTGGCATGCATCATATAAAAAGTGCAAATTCACAGATTTATTCCAACTGTAATATAATAAAAAAATGAGATTTTTAGCAAATAATTGATCAATTCTTTGAGCCACCCCTGCCAACGTCACGGCAAATCTCAATAGGGGGGTCCTAACCTATATTACGTATTTCATGTTCCTAAGGGGGCGGGTCATGCGGCGTCACAGCGACGTCACACGGCAGGTGGCCAATAGAAGCGGAGGGGCGGAGATGAGCGGGACGTAAACATCCCGCCCACCTCTTTCCTTCCGCATTGCCAATGGAGGCAGGTAAGGATATGTTCCTCGCTCTTGTGGTGTCACACACAGCGATGTGTGCTGTCGCAGGAACGAGAAACAACATCGCTAATGAGAGGAAAACGATTTTTTGTTTTAGGGCGATCTCTCCGCGGCAAACTATTTTGGCCGCTTTTGCGATCGTTTAAGGTTGCACATAAGTGTTACACGCTGCGATATCGTTAATAACACCGGATGTGCATCACAAACAACGTGACCCCGACGATAATTCATTAATGATATCGCAGCGTATAAAGCCCACTTTAGAGACTTTGGATACCATGCAGTGGTATTTCTACTCCAGACTTGCTCTATGAGACAAAGGAGCTAACAAGCAGCGTTTTTTGTTTTAGCAGACTTTGACCACGCAGTTATTATATGGATGGCCATACATCTGAATAGCTACAATATAATAATACAAGGCTACCACAGAGAATGGCTGGCCACAGCCTTATTTGGGAAAATTATTTTTTTGCAAGGCATTTCAGGAAGTGCATCTTAGTATCTAAAAATATGTACTTTTGTGATATACTGTACCTGTGTAGCTGTGTGAGGATTTTTTTTTTTCGTGGCAAGTGTTATACTTTTCAATTCCACCATTTTATCATGTGCGGTACTGGAAAGCAGGGAAAAAATTCCAAAACACAGTTGTCACAGTCTTCTCTCTGTTGTAGAGTTTTGTGACAAGTTCTGGGTTAGAGTCTCACTTTATCTTGGGAGACTGCTGAGTAAATGGATCTCCTTTCCTTTGGGGAGGAGAGGGTTAATGTCAGTTTACCTTCCAGCAGCTCCTGGCTCCTGGTCAAGTGTTTCCGGTTGGGCCCGCACCCAGGTCCCATATATACCCTCTGTTTCCACCAGAGGGTGCTGGTTATTTTTATTCATTTATTTGGAATCTTGGTCAGGAGGAGAAAGGAGCTGGAGAGACCTTCTCTCTGAGACTTGTATTGTGGGCTGCAGCATTAGTGCTTGCTGCAGCAGTTCTAGGTATGCTGGTTGTACAGTTTGGATGTTTACCAGTAGTCTGTTATCTTTTCCCCCTTCTATGTTGTTTCCCCTGGTGCACTTTTAGTGGCTCCTTTGTGTGTGGTTATCGTGTGTACGAGTTGTTGTCGTTGTTACCCCTGTTTTGTCTTTATTTGTTGGTGGGGTTGTAGACTCCTGTTTTTGCTCCTTCCCCCCAAGTGTTGGGTTATGGAGGGGGACAAGGACAGGACATAGGCCTAGGTTGGAGGCCCAGTCCTCCCTTCCTTCAAGGGTACCTCCGGGGGTTAGGGTGAGCGGAGAGGCTCCAGCCTTAGGACCAGTATAGGTTTTCCTGTACTCCCCTGGTCACCTGTGACAGCAGCAAAATAGCGGGAAAGTAAAGCACAATTTTGCAATACGTTTTGGGGCTTTGTATCTACATTATTCATTATTTTGCAAATCAGTTTTTTTTACTTGTTTCCATTGACCAACTTGGTTTATTCATTTTATATTTTGATAGATCAGACTTTTATGGATGTAGCCATACCACATATGTGTTTTTATTTTTCTATTTCTTAATTTTTAATAGGGAAAAGGGGGTTTATTTAAACTTTTACATATTTTTTTCATATTTTTTTAACTTTAACTGTATTACTTGTTAGTTCCCTCAGGGGATTTGAACCTGCGATTATCCGATCACTTTATATATATATATATATATATATATATATATATATATACTTATATACGGCAATACCATAGTATTGCTTTATATGGCAAAAATCACAGGTTGGTTTTTAAGTGAGAACTGTTATGATAAACAAGGGGGTCTTCAGCAGACCCCTGGCTGTCACAGAAACCCATCGGTGCCCCTGATCACGTCCTGGAGGCACCGATGGATTGTTAGAACAGCACAACCCCTTGGACACATGCTGTAAATGATGTTACGGATTGAAAGTGGCATTTAACAAGTCAACAGTCACGGTTAGAGCTTCTCTTCACATGTAGCTCTTAGAGGCAGATGATGGCTGAATATCACAGCCATTATCTGCCTTAAAAGATGAAGGCTTACTTTTTGAGTTAAAAAACTAAAGTAAGGGAGCTAGCATATGACATAACTGTACATCACATGTCGGTAAAGGATTGATAAACATATGATAGCATAATATAAGAGGCAGGGAATATCTGTAGTTTTACACTACATGGAATGTGTTTGTAGTCTATTACCATGGAGTTGCATTCGTTGGTATAGGAACTCTAGACACAAAACAATAGGAAGCTTGTAATGAAAATCGCAAAGACGCCTCTAAAACGTTACTAGTGGATAAGAGAGATAAGATGGAAACTTTTTCTTATCTAGTTCTTCTTCCACCGCATAGTTTTTTTTTCCTATAATAATTCTCTGTAAGTGCACCACAACAGCTTGCTGATTTTCTTACATAGGCAGTAACATTGGAACAAACCCTCATTTATCTGAGGGTAGGACTAAATTAGGGAATGCCTGTCAGAAGTTTAAAGAGATTTAGTTATGCTTTGACAACATTAGATTCTTTACATCAGTACCTGGGGCTGAGTTAGCTCGATGTTAGGGAAGCCACAGATTATTGTCATGTATTGCAATGTAAATTATATAACCACTGTATAAATGCCGCACGGACCATGCACTGATCCAAAACACTGATGACACAGGTATCATTTGTGCACAAACGTGTGAGCGAGGCCATAAGGTGAAAATGAACTTACAAGTTTGAAAAAAACCTAGATCAATCTAGTTTAGCCTTCCTCCACCAATTATACATGTTTGTCACTAAATCAGCTATAACCGACAATGTTGTGTGTACTGAGGAAATCATCCATCTCTTTTTTAAAAGCTGTTATAGTATCTCCCATTGCTACCTCTCGCAGCAGGGCATTCCACAGTCTGACTGCTCTAACTGTAAAGAACCCTTTCCAATTTAGCTGCTGGGAATTCCCTTTCTTCCACTCGCAGTGAGTGTCCCCTGGTCCTTAGTATTGTCTTTGAAAAGAATAAGTCATGTGCCATTCCTTTGTATTGACCACACATGTATTTATACATATAAATGAGATCTCCTCTGAGATGTCTTTTTTTCTAAGCTTAACATGTCCAAGTGTTCCAATCTCTCATCATATGGAAGGCCTTCCATGCCTTGTAGTAGTCTAGTTACCCGCCTTTGAACTGACTCTAACTTCTGAATGTCCTTTTTAAAATGTGGGGCCCAAAACTGGATCCCATAGTCCAGATGTGGCCTTACAAGTGATTTATAGAGGGGTAACAATACGTTGGGATCACGGGATCTAATCTCTCTTTTTATACACCGTAAAATCTTGTTTACTTTTGCAGCTGCTGCCTGACATTGAGTGCTGCTGCTCAGCTTATTTGTAACGAGAATACTCAAGTCTTTCTCCTGTTCTGTAGTCCCGAGTTTACTTCCATTTATGTATATAGCTATAGGATTACTCCGTCCTAGGTGCATTACTTTATATTTATCAACATTAAATCTCATTTGCCAAGTGTCTGCCCACTCAAACATCTTATCCAGATCATTTTGTAATATTGTACTATCAAGGTCAGATTTTAATATCCTATATAGTTTGGTGTCTTCAGCAAAGACTGACACTTTACTTTCAATCTCATCCAAAACGTCATTAATAAAGGGATTAAAAAGAATCGGTCCTAGCACAGATCTCTGCGGTACTCCACTGCTGACTATAGCCCATTTGGAGACTGTACCATTTACGACAACTCTTTGTTTTCTTTCCTTTAGCCAATTCCTTACCCATCTGCTTATAGTTTCCCCTAGTCCTTGCTTCTGGATCTTCATTATAAAACTGTTATGTGGTACAGTATCAAATGCATTTGCAACGTCCAGATAAATCACATCCGATGCAATGCCAATATTCAGATTTGCACTTACCTCCTCATAGAAACCAAACATTTTGGCTAGACACGACTTATCTTTTGTGAATTCATGCTGGTTGTCACTTATTATATTATTCTCTGCGATATATTTTTACTTGTCATCTCCTAAAATGTCATTTAAAACTTTGTACACCACTGATGTCAGATTTACCAGGTAGTTGCCTGGATCCACCCTCTTACCATTCTTAAAAATTAGTACCACATCAGCCATCCCCCAATCTTGAGGCACCAACCCTGTTACAAGAGAATCTAAGAAGATGTTAAATATAAATAAATAAGATAAATTAGTTATTTAAAGTGGCAAACTTTGATTTTTGCCTTGTTGAATGATCCATGTACCAGTCAGTTCCTTGGTGAACATGGATGAAAAGTGCCTGTTTAATATCTCAACCTTTTCTCTGTCCTGTATAATTATCCTCTTATCTTTTAGGGGGCTAATACCATTCTTTGTTTTCTTTTTAGTATTGATGCATTTATAACATTTTTGGGGATTTATTTTAATATCATTAGAAATTTATGTTTCAGAAGCTAATTTTGGTAGCTTGATTTCGGTTTTACATTTCCTATTGAAATCTTTATACTCCTGAAATACTATTTCTGTACTCTCAGGCTTCAAATTTTTGAATGCCCTTTATTTTTCTCTTATTATACTCTGTTCTGTATTATTTATCCATTGTAGTTTCTTTTGAATCCTGGACATTTTATTACCAAATGGTATGAATTTTTTTTCACAGGCTTCTAGTAGTGTATCCTTAAATTTGTCCCATTTATGTTTGATATCACCAGTTACCATGACATTGTCCCTTTCTACACAATTAAGCTCTTCCCTTAATTATTTGCTTTTTGTCCATTTGCTTTTTGTCCTGATGAAGAAGACTGATATGTGTTTGAAACGCGTTGACCTGCAGAAATAAAGAAAAAGGATTTCATCATATATCCGTGGATTCTTGTGGTTTCTAGCGCAGCATTAAACCCGGATCTCTCTTTTTTACCATATTGCTTAATTTGTTGAAATCAGCTTTCCTAAAGTTCCAGGTTTTTGCATTTTCCATTTGAAATGTTCTATTGAATACTACATTGAAACTTACCATACCAAGTGCTCTCGACCTGTAGATGTGGGTAATTGGCTTAAATTGTTTATAAGAACTATTATCCATTGTTAAAATTACAAATTTTAGGTTAAAATAAAATTTCAGCGGAAAACATAACTATCTTTTTCACATCCCCAATTTAAAAACGTCTGTGAAGCACCTATGGGTTCAAAATGCTCAACACACACTTTCATAAATTCCTTGATGGGTTTTAAAATGGGGTCTAGTTGATCTAGTTTCCAAAATGGGGTCACTTTGGGGGGTTTCTAATGTTTTGGTACCTTAGGGACTCTGCAAATGCGACATGGTGCCCACAATCTATTTCAGCCAAATTTGCTTTAGAAAATTCAATTATTGCTCCTTCCATTCAGAACCTTGCAGTTGTCCAAACAGAGTTTTAAGACTATATGTGTGGTATTTCTGCGCTCATAAAAAAGTGGGTAACAAACTGTGGTGTCCACTTTTTGGTGGTAGCTATTGTAAAAGTGAGAAATTTGGTGATAAAGCAACATTTTTGTGAAAACAAAATTAAAATTTCAATATGACAACCTCATATTATCAAATTTTGTGAAGTACCTGTGTCTTCACAATGTTCACTATACCCCTGGATAAAATCATTGAGGTGTCTAGTTTCCAAAATTGGGTCAATTGTGGGGGGTTCTGCTGTTTAGGTACCTTATGGGTCTTGCAAATGCGACATGGTGCCTGCAATCTATTTCAGCCAAATTTGTGTTCCAAAATTTCAAATATTGCTCCTTACCTTCCGAGCCCAGCTGTTTGTCACTGAGGTTTCTGACCACATATGAGGTATCAGCGCACTCATAAGAAACTGGGTAACATGTTTGGGTCCATTTTGTTGTGCCATTTCTTATAAAAGTAAATAAATTGGCGCAAAAGCAACATTTTAGGTAAAATTAAATTCTTTTTTTTTTCATTCCACTTTGCATTGCTGTGACGAAAGGTTATTATACTTCTTGAATGTGTTTTTTAGCACTTTGAGGGGTACAGTTTTTAGAATAGCATCACTTTTGGATATTTTCAGTCACTTAGCCCTCTCAAAGTCACTTCAAATGTGATGTCTCTAAAAAATGGTTTTGTAAATTTTGTAGAAAAAATGAAAAATCACTGATAAACTTTGAACCCTTTTAACTTCCTAAAAAAAATGTTTTAAAAATTGCGCTGATGTAACGTAGACATGAGGGAAATGTAATTTATTAACTATTTAGTTCTACATTTTCACCACATTTTTATTTTTTTCCACAAATAAACGCAAAAAAAATTGTAATAATTTACCATTAACATGACCTACAATATGTCATGAAAACACAATGTCAGAATAACCGGGATCCGTTGAAGCGTTACAGAGTTATAACATCATAAAGTGACACTGGTCAGATTTGTAAAATTTGGCCGGGCATTAAGTCCAAAATTGGCTCCGTCACTAAGGGGTTAGTTTCAATTTGAATATTTGCTGTTAACAGTCAGACAACAAAACTATTTTCAGGTATCGTTGGGGGTCTTCTTGTTTACTTCTTGTTAAGTAGTAAACACTTTGACAACATTAAGTTAATAAGAAGGTGCTGTAATACACAGGTGCTGTATACACAATACCTCTGACCTCTATTAACTTTTCCATGTAGCATCTAATGTAATTCTTCCTGCAATTTGTTTTTGGCAAAAGGATAGTATATGTGAAGCATGTTTAGCCGCTGATCAATAAGGACTTAGTTTACAAATATGAATCACGTCTAGAACATACTTTATTATTTTTATTATTATAATAGTGTAATTTATTCCAGGGCACTTTACATGTAAAAAGTGGTATACATAATAGCGTCAAGGTGACACGTCACCACCAGAGCCCGTTCCTGCGACTTCTGCTTCGATCACCATGTGACGCTGTGTTCCCGCCGTGGACAGTGCTGGTGATGGGAGAGGAGTCTGTACCAGTGGCTCTGGTGGGTGCAGACTCTGCTCATCCACTAAGCTGGATTTCCTTGGAACCTGTAGTAACACTGGCTGACTGTAGGTGGCGTGTGTCTTCCAGCTGATGTTACCATCATTTAGCTTCAGCCAATGGGAAGACACGACACCCTTCTAATTTCCCCTCCTGTCTGCTAGTTATTGCCAGAGATGGTTTTGAATTCCTGCTTCCTGGTTCTCGCTCTGTTCTGAATAGTGATCCCTGTGTTTTGACCTCTGCCTGTTCTATGACTACCCTCCTGCCTGACGTTTTTGTACCTCGCTGCCAGATCTGGATTTGACTTTTGCCTGGTTTCCTGACTACGTCCTAGTCTGCTAATTTTCTACCTGTTCATCTCCTGGTATTACCCTGACGGACTACTACATTCATCTGCACTGCAGCCTTCCACAGGTATTGATCTACGAGAATGGCGCCACTTCCTCGAAGGCGCCAAACATAAGGTCACAGTTATCACAGACCATAAGACTCTCACTTATCTGGAATCCGCTAAGGCCAGTTTCACACATCCGGCTTTTCGCCAGTTTGCCGGATCCGGCGCTCTCCCATACAGTGACTATAGTACAGTGACAGCGCAACAAGCGCCGGTCACATGCTGTCATGTGACTGGCGCATGTGACCCGGAAGTTACAGCGCTGTCACTGTACTGTATTGTCTGTACGGGAGAGCGCCGGATCCGGCAAACCGGCGAAAAGCCGGATGTGTGAAACCGGCTTAAGAGACTCAATCCTAGGCAAGCTAGGTGGGCATTGTTCTTCTCCAGGTTTGATTTCGTTGTAACGTTCCGGACCAGTACCAACAACACAAGAGCTAATGCACTTTCCTGTAGCTTCTGTCCCTCTCAGTCTGAAAATAAACCAGTCCCTATTTTAGCTAAAGGCATTATTGTATCATCGGTATCCTTATATTTGGTAGAACAGATCCGTAATGCTCAAGACCAGGCCCCAGATACCACTCCTGACCGTAAACTGTTCATCATTCCCCCACTTCATCTACGGGTACTTCAGGAGTCCCACAATTCTGTCCTTACAGGTCACCCTGGTATAGGTAATACCCTCCGACTTGTAACCAGGAATTTTTGGTGGCCAACCGTAGCAAAGGATTGTAAGGAATATGTACTGGCTTGTAAAACTTGTGCTCGATCCAAGGCACCCCGTACCCGTCCTGCTGGATTTCTCCAATCCCTATCTATTCCAGGAAGTCCTTGGACCCATCTTCCATGGTGTTCATTACTGACCTCCCACCCTCGAAATGGAAGACTTGTATCTGGGTAGTAGTCGATAGATTCAGCAGTGTCATTTTGTTCCGTTGTCTGGTTTACCTAATTCTAAAACTCTAAGCAGGTTGTTCATTAGGTATATTGCGTGGTTACACAGGGTTCTGGAGAATATTGTTTCTGACCGAGGAACGCAGTTCGTCTCGAAATTCTGATGTGCTTTTTGTAAAAGTGTGGCGCCCCAGTGGTCTGGTTGCCACAGCAGTGTTGCCCTCCTCAAAAGGGTTAATGCTGAGCCTGGAAGTAGTTGGGGAAGTCCATTGGCCAGTAAGTACCATCATTCAACACAGTTTCTCCCCCACGCCAGCAGAGGGAGCTCAAAACCTGGACTTCCAGGGAGATTCCTTAAGCTCTGACCTGGGGGAGGAGTTAGTGAGTCTGTGAGGAGAGTTCAGTGAGGAAGGAACTCCAGTAGTGTGGTCTGTGAGCTGGGAGCTGAGCCGGATCGTTCAGCCCAGGAAAAACAATCCACAGCGAGGCAAAGAGGAGAAGGACATTGGGGAGTGAGCGCAGCCAGCTCACCCCGACGTCATCGCTGAAAAGCCGAATACCGGAGTTCGGGGCCACTCAAGTACTTGAGTACCGGTGGTCGTATCCGGAGGCCGAGAGGACTGCAGGTCTCCGTCCACCCCACACCCGGAGGCGCAGCTGTGGAGCCAGGACTTGGAGCCAGGATAGGAATTGTGGCACCTGTGACAGTCCACGCAGCCTGCCATACGGGGGAGGTAATAAATTACCTCAGAGAGCAACAGAACGGGTCTCAGCATTGCTGAATCAGCGGGACCCTGCCTAGCGAGACAGAGCGTAGGGAGCAGGCCTCATTACTCACCTGGCCAGTGTGAGTTCCCTGACTGCTTCCAGACTACCGGATCGCTGCTACCAACTGTAATAGACTCCCTGGAGGTCACCGACTGAGGACGAGAAAATGAGAAGGTAAAAGAAATCATTGTCTGTGTCTGTTCCTTTCCACTGCCCTGTCGGCCCTGCACCTCGTTAATAATCACCATAGACTTTTCCAAAGGTTGCCCCGGGGTACCCGCTCCACCTGTGGGGAGCAAGAAACACCTCAGCTGCCACATCAGCCCCGGAGGTCCCTTCCAGCAGCTGCGGCTCCCTAGCCGCACAATTCCACAGGTGGCGTCACGAACCTCAATAAACTACCATTCCCATCATCATCTCCCCCCATCAGCCACATTAATTGACTCCGCCAGGGTCACGGAGTCGGGCCCTGCCACCGCTGACCACCCCGGACTAGTCTGGCCCGACACAGAGTCACCTAAGGCCCTGGGGCGGGCAAGTCAAAAAGATCAATATAGAGTTATCTTTTTCATCTGCCTACCACCAAGAGACCAATGGTCAGAGTGAATGTTCTAATCAAACCCTAGAACAATATCTCCGGTGTCATGTGTCCGACCATCAGTCTGACTGGGTGGAGTATCGGCCACTAGTTGAATTTGCCATCAATAATCAGTATCAGGAGTCCATCCAGACTACCCCCTTTTGCTGCAATTTTGGGTTGCATGCAAATTTTGGTTCTTTTTCTTCCACTGCGGTGGATACTCCTGAGGCTGAAAAAACTGTGGACAAACTAAAATCTATCTGGTCTGAGGTGAAAGTAAAATTTGAAGAGGGCACAGGGTGGTCAAGCCTCGGCTGCTAATAGGAGGCATTCCAAGGGCTCAAGCCTTGGGGTTGGGGACAAGGTATGGTTGTCCACATGGCATATTAAACTCAAGGTCCCTTCTGCTAAGCTGGGTCCCAGATTCATTGGACCTTACGAGATAGTTGAGGTAATTAACCCCACAGCTTTCCGCCTGAAACTCCCTCCATCCTTTAACCCTAGAACACGCAAGCATAACAATCTACCATAGAAAACAAATGACCTAGCAGGCCTGCGAGGCCCCAGGTATGCGTTCTAGGGTTAAGATATCAAACGTGTTCCACAAGTCCCTCCTCAAGTTATATTGTTTTCCCATTCACCCAGTTAGGCCCCCCTCCTCCTATTTTGGTAAAGAATAACTTGGAGTATGAAGTGCAGAGAATCCATGATCCCTGTATTGTTAGAGGGGCGGTGCAGTATCTGGTACATTAGAAGGGTTATGGCCCAGAGGAGAGATCATGAGTTCCAGCAAGTGAGGTACATGCTAAATATCTTGTCAGGCAATTTCCCCTCCAGTTTCCTGACAAGCCGAGTTTTGAGGGTCCAGAGGCCCCTCGTGGAGGGGGTACTGTCACGTCACCACCAAAGCCCGCTCCTGCGACTTCTGCTTCAATCACCAGGCGACGCCGTATTCCTGCCATGGACAGTGCTGATGATGCTAGAGGAGTCAGTGCCAGTGGCTCTGGTTGGCGCAGGCTCCAGTCATCCACTAAGCTGGATTTACCTGGGACCTGCAGTACCACTCACTGACTGTAGGTAACGTGTGTCTTCCAGCTGATGTTACTACCATTAAGCTTCAGCCAATGGGAAGACACGACACCCTTCTACTAGTCATTGCCAGAGATGGTTTTCAATTCCTGCTTCCCACTCTGTTCTGAATAATGATCCCTGTGTTTTAACCTCTGCCTGTTCTCTGACTACTCTCCTGCCTGCTGTTTTTGTACCTCGCTGCCAGATCCGGATTTGACCTTTGCCTGGTTTCTTGACTACATCCTAGTCTGATGATTTTGTCCCTCTTCTGCATCTTCTGGTATTACCCTGACGGACTACTACTCTAATCTGGACTGCAGCCTTCCACAGGTAGTGATCTCCGAGGCCCTGTGTAATTCCAAATCCCTGTATATGGGTTAAAGGGTTTTGAGGCTCTCAGGGTCCTGCTTTGTGAGCGGCTTTCCTCTAGCCTGTCCATTACAGCCAGTCTGAAGTCTGTGGTTTCAGGCAGGCATTACACAAGTATAATAATGAACAATAGAAGGCACAGACAGGTAGAGGATGGAGAGAGGACCCTGCCCGCGAGGGATCACCGACTACAAGGGATGGGTGAGGATACAGTAGGTAAGGGTAGAGCTGATGAAGCAGTCGTTGCAGCAAGCAATAAGATCCATGTGAGGTCCTTGTTCATGTTGGTGACATCTGCAATATTAGAAGACAAGAGGATCGAAAGGTAGACTTATATTTTTCTGACCCTTACATGTGAAAGAATGGGCTCTAACATTTATGACTGGTCAGGATAACTTTGATACCAGTAGGTTCTTATGTGGGCCAAGGCTCAGACATAGTAATGTACCACAAAGAAACTGCAGTAGAAAGGTCTTTGATATCTGCCATTTGTCAGTAGTGTTAATGGTTGATTCACAAATATCCTATTTGACTTTGGATAATATATCCTGTATATGGAATCTTAAAAAAAGTTCATTATGTAATAAGAATAGGCCCCAAAGAATCCCATTCCAGCACTGCCAAGCTACATTCGCTATTGATGATAACTTAATAGCTTTTGACCACGTTTATATTGTTTATTGTGTACAAATATGGTACAAATATGGTGTCTTCATTTATAAGAATTGTTCAAGACAAACAAAACATCAGCGTAACACAAAAAAAAGAAAAGATTATATATATGTAAAAAAAAAAATCACCATCTATTGTTAAATCATATAAGTAAAGCCCAACCTAGTAATAAAGACAGATTATTGTGACATAAGCACTATATAACATAGCCTTGAAATAAAGATGAAACATCCTCACAATAAATCAAAGCATAGAAATAAAGACAAATTCTATTCCAACATAATAACTTCTCTGGCAATAATCTGATGACTGGCAGCTGAGACATCTGACAATCACAACTGTGAAATCTACGATTACATGGCGCTCTTTCACATTCAGTGTGGCTATTGATAGTCTACGCAGGGGCTCTTTGATTTGGTTAATACAGTGAGCTTTTGAGCAAAACCCTCACCCTATGATATCCATCTGACGTACATGTAGCATATGAACAGGTCTTGTCCTGTTGTAATGCTTTGCATCCTTCAGTTATTTTGTATCCAATGTGACAAAGCTGGTTTTGAATCCCATTCTCTTTAGAATATTAAAGAAAACCTGTCATCATTATGTTATCAAGGAAAATACAGATATGGCCATATTGGCGCTGTAATGCTAATTAAAATGATACTCGTGTTGAAATCCGTTTAGTGTTATTTGTGTAATCATTGTTTGAAGTTTTCTTGTAATAATATATTCGTGCATCATGCAGGACTGTGGTTAGGGTCTTACCTTGGTGCTCGGGCCCCTCCATCTGCCTCCTGTTTATGAATGACAGGACACTGACCCGTCAGTGACTTGCCTCCTATTTTAATATCATCTACATTAGGAATTAGGTCTCCAATAAAATCGTGCCATTCGCGGCACATGCACTGTCACATCCACAAAAGCATCCATTCCAGTTCTATAAATGTCTGTCATGCATGGATTTGGGAGCGGTCTAGCGTGCAGGCAAGACACACAACAAACAGGGTTTTCACCACAACAAACAAGGGGTAAACCATGGTCACTTTAACAACGGTAGTCCCGTGTGCTAGTGAGAGGGAAGATGGACACCTCCTCCACTTACCTGCAACTGGAGCCTGCACTCCTAGCCAGTCCATATACAGGTTCTTCTCTTGTCACCGAGCAGGAATACCTGAAGCACTGAAAAGACCTTGCAGTAAACCCTGGCTACTGAGTGGGGAAGGTAAGAATCACTAGTTGCATGCCTGCACTAATACAACATGAAGGGGGAAGTACGACAGACAGGGGAAACAACAAAAGGATAAGCTCAGCTTCAAGGCTGCAGTCAGACACCAGGACTGCAGCCTACACCGCTACACCTCAACAAAGACTTAGCAGCTCCTTCCATTTTCAGGCTAGGCTTCAGACTTTGAATCAGAATAACCGGCGCCGTCTACTGGGAGATGTGACCATATATAGGGGAAGCGGACAGACAATCCTTGGTATTTTGTATTAAGCTGTGGGTGATGTTAGGACAGGGGTGGGGAACCTCCGGCCCGCGGGCCGTATAAGGTCCGTGACGACTTTTTATGCGGCCCCCAGGCACATTCCCGGGGACCATTGTGCTTTGGTGGCAGCCGCGCTTTTCCCGGCTGCCGGCCCTTTAAATCCCACTGCCTGATGCCCTGTGGGTAGATGCTAGAATGTACGGGCTCTCTCCAGATCCTGACTTCCAGGACCTGACTGCAGCCCATACATTCTAGGCTTATCCCCGGCCTGTGTGCTCTGGTGGGCGGGTAAGCAGCACGCTGCGATAAAGTCACACAGAAGAGCTGCAGCAGGTTTACCAGCCTCCCGAAACTGTGCTGTGTGTGTGTGACTCTCCCTCCCCCTCACTGCGAGTACTCAACCCATCGCTGCCCCCCCCCGCTCAGTGCTGTGTACCCCCTCGTACTGTGTGTACGCCCCAATGCTGTATGTACCCCCCAATACTGTGTGTACCCCCTCGTGCTGTGTACCCCCTCGTGCTGTATGTACCCCCCAATGCTGTGTGTACCCCCTTGTGCTGTATGTACCCCCTAGTGCAGTGTGTACCCCCTAGTACAGTGAGTACCCCTAATGCTGTGTGTACCCCTTAATGCTGTGTGTACCCCCTCGTGCTGTGTACCCCCTCGTGCTGTGTACCCCCTAGTGCTGTGTACCCCCTCGTGCTGTGTGTACCCCCTCGTGCTGTGTGTACCCCCTCATGCTGTGTGTACCCCCTCATGCTGTGTACCTCCTAGTACAGTGTGTACCCCCCAGTGCTGTATGTACCCCCCAATGCTGTGTGTACCCCCTCGTGCTGTATGTACCCCCCAATGCTGTTGTACCCCCTCGTGCTATGTACCCCCTAGTGCAGTGTGTACCCCCTAGTGCAGTGAGTACCCCCTAGTACAGTGAGTACCCCCTAATGCTGTGTGTACCCCCTAATGCTGTGTGTACCCCTTAATGCTGTGTGTACCCCCTCGTGCTGTGTACCCCCTAGTGCTGTGTACCCCCTCGTGCTGTGTGTACCCCCTCGTGCTGTGTGTACCCCCTAGTACAGTGTGTACCCCCCAGTGCTGTGTACCCCCAGGTGCTGTGTGTACCCCCTAGTGCTGTGTGTACCCCCTAATGCTGTGTACACCCCAGTGTTGTGTACCCCCTCAGCGCGGTGTAACCCCTCACTGCTGTCCGTGCCCCCCCTAGTGCTGTCTGTACCCCTTGGGTGATGTCTATGCCCCCCCACCAGTGCTGTCCGCACCACCTAATGCTGTCCATGCTGCCACCAGTGCTGTCCATGCCACGGTGAGTGCTGCCTGTGCCCCCTTATGCTGTCCATGCTCCCCAGTGCTGTGTGCCACCCCTCAGTGCTCTTAACTCGCTACTGCTGTCTGTACCCTCCCACTGCTTTCTATGCTCCCCAGTCCGTGCTCTCCTATTGATGTCTATGTTCCCCCAGACCTGTCTGTCTCCCTAATGCTGCCACCCAGTGCAGTCCGTGCTGCCACCCAGTGCAGTCCATGCTGCCAACCAGTGCAGTGCGTGCTGCCACCCAGTGCAGTCCGTGCTGCCACCCAGTGCAGTGCGTGCTGCCACCCAGTGCTGTGCGTGTCCCCAGTCATGTCTGTGCCACCGCCAGGGCTGTCCATGCCCCCTACTGATGTATATGCCCCAGCCCCTCCTGTGATGTATATGCCCCAGCCCCTCCTGTGATGTATATGCCCCAGCCCCTCCTGTGATGTATATGCTCCAGCCCCTCCTGTGATGTATATGCCCCAGCCCCTCCTGTGATGTATATGCCTCAGCCCCTCCTGTGATGTATATGCCCAAGCCCCTCCTGTGATGTATATGCCCCAGCCCCTCCTGTGATGTATATGCCCCAGCCCCTCCTGTGATGTATATGCCCCAGCCCCTCCTGTGATGTGTACTCCCAGTGTCTCCTGTAATTTATGCGCCCTGGCCCCTCCTGTGATGTGTATGCCCCCAGCATCTCCAGACAGAGACAAACCTGGAAAAGCAGCTGTGAGAAACAAGATGATCAATATCACCGAACATTACAATCGCACCAAAGAGAAGCAGCTCCGGCCACCACAATAGGGGTGAGTTAATTAATCGTTTGACCAAATATAGCAGGGTTATTTTTCAGGTTGATAATGTTGTGCGGCCCCCAAAGGTTAGTAGGAAATTCCAAATGGCCCCCGGGTGTAAAAAGGTTCCCCACCCCTGTGTTAGGAGATGATGTGTATAATTCCATGTCGTCAGCATGGAGATGACACTGGAAGCCAAATCTGCTGATGGTTTGTTCAATAGATGCGGTGTACCAGGAGAGTGGTGTCCTTGAGGCCAAGAGAGGACCATGGTCAGGAGGAGTTGGTGATCCACAGTATCAAAAGTGGTAGGGAGATTAAAGGGTACTTTACACGCTGCGACATCGCAAGCGATCTCGTTAGCGATGTGAAATTCTAGATCGCAAGTGCGATCTTTCGAGGTCGCACATAGGTCATTTTACGCATGTTCGATCTCGAAAGATCGCACTTGCGATCTAGAATTTCACATCGCTAACGAGATCGCTAGCGATGTCGCAGCGTGTAAAGTACCCTTAAGAGAAACAAAAGGTGTAGTGTCCATTGAAAATTGCTGTTAACAAATCATTAGACTTCAGCAAGGGCAGTTTCAGTAGAATGTAAACAGTTGAAACCAGATTGTGAAGGATAAAGAAAAGAACAGTGGCTTTCTCATCCGTCGTATTCCATGAAGTCCTCTTTAGCAAAGACAGTGACAGATGATACGATCTGACACTGATGTTTCTTATCCTTTCAGCTCATCTATAATCTCCTTGGAAGTTGTTCTGGCCTCGTTGGTTACAATTTGTATTATCGTCATTTCAATTTAACATCACTTTTCCTTTTGCAGGAATGTCTAGGGAGGTTGGCTACAGTCCCATAGACCTAAACTACAGAATAATATGTGCAACAGTAGAAATAGCAACATGTTGGAGATGGTCTTATATCCTTTACCTTTAATATGTGTGTCTATGAATTTTTTTCTAACCTCCTGAGACAACTCTCTCCTTAGCTTTCTTACATTCATGTTCGGTGTGGTACAGACCATGATACCAAACAGCACAGCGACTACTTTTCATTGTTTAAATAGGCTGACTGATTACAAGTTGGTAGACACCTGAGATGCTAATTTCAGGACACACCTTTGTTTAACATATACCTATGGTTAAATATTTTCAATCCTTCCTAGAAGTACCATAATTTTCGTCTAGGCCACTTTTAATAGTTTGTTTTTTTGTTTTACATTTTTCTGTTGAACCACAATTCAAAATCTGACTTTAGTTGATATTCAGTAAATATAAATTAAGAATTTCTTTTGTCAGTTTCAAGTTATTTCAGGGACCATTGTGGGTTCTTACAATTGAGAATGATACCAATGATTTTGTGCATGTGTATACTGTATTATTATTACAAAGAGTTTTATCTTTGAGGTGATGTTTGAGTAAAAAAATATGTAGGACATGGTATTAATGGTGAAATCTGGTCTTTCAATGTTTTACAGTCACTGAAAAAGATAGACCACTGCCAGTTAAGCAGAATGGCTGAATTAAATGAAGAGAAGAAACAGTTTGCTCTCCTGATGAGGAGGAGATTGGCCCCAAGAGATAGTCGTCTCTCTACTTTGGAAAGAAAGAGAGAAACCAGGAGTTTATCTACAATTACTTTTTCAGATCTGTCATCTGTCAAATCCAGCATTCAAAGTTTCGAGTCTATGTCCACAGCATCAAGATACAAAAGACAACAATCAGAATCAATATCATCTGGTAGTGCAGAATGGTATAATGGCAAGGGACATATGAAAGTAAGTGATGTTATCAGATAATAGAGTTTGGTAGCGACTTTAGTATGCATATATAAGTCCATAAGACAGTCCATACAAACCGAAATGTCTAACTGTAAGACTAAACAAAACTAATGCCGTTTGTCACACAACTTATAAGTTACCGTTTACACCCCCCGCAAACTTTGGCAGTAAGTAGTAACATGTTTGTTAATATCTTGTTTTCTTCAGGACTCCCAATATTTCTTTGTCACTCTACTTCAAGCTGGAAAGGATCAACATGGAAGGATGCCTAGACTAACTAGAAGCGAGAGATGTTATTCTGCAATTCATTCAGAAAACATTGGAAAAACCATTTCACGAGCAGCTTACAGGGTCAAATAAGAGGCAGAAGGAAATACAATATGTTTTTGTCTCACAGAGGGTAAAGAAAACACTTCAGGAGAAAATACCGTCATATAATATCATAATTATATAATGTTCTCGTCTCTTAATAGTGTTATTATACATGCATTGATAAAAAAAAACAACTCTATACACTTGTACTTAAATGAAATCGGTGACCAGGTTTTTGCCACCTAATCTCAGAGCAGCATGTTAAAAAAAGACACCCTGATTTCGGCAATTCATCATTTACTAGGCTACTTATTGCAGTTTCAATAAAATCAGTGTTTTATCAGTAGAAGATGATCACTAGAAGACTAGTAAACTTACTCCCAGGTAGTCCTCCATATTCATGAGCTCTGTATAATCCCGCCTCCAACCACTGATTCACAGCTTTCTGCTTATGCACATTGAACATAGGAAGCTGTCAATCAGTGGTGTGGGCAGGGTTAACCAAAGCTCAAAGAACTTGCAGTTCTGCAGCAGAAAAAAATTGATTTTAAAATCAATGTGGAAGGATTAATCTTATTATTTATAAACCATCCACATTGCTTTTATGTTTTGGAGTGTTTCTTTGTACAGCAGCGCGGCGTATACCACAATTATCCTGGTTTTTGTTTTTCATTATATTCCAGTGATTCTGAGACTGTTTTTGTGTGTGTGTGTGACAAGTTGTATTTCATGTCAGTGGTAAATGTTGGTTGAAAATTTTGCAAAGAAATTTGAGAATTTCGCAATTTTCAAACTTTTAATTTTTCTGCCCCTAAACCAGATAGTTATACCACACAAAATAGATAATAAATAACATTTGCCACAGATTTCGTTTACATCAGCACAATTTTTGAAGCATAATTTTGTTGTTAGGAAGTTAGAAGGGTTAAAAGTTTATCAGCAATTTCTCATTTTTTCAACAAAATTTACAGAACTAATTTTTTTAGAGACCACAGTTGACAGGTCTGATTCGCGCATTTTAGAGATTTACACGGAAACCTTGGTGTAAGACTAAGCGTAGAGTGCAGGATAAATGTGAACCCCACTTTACTGCGATCTCTAGGAGGAGCAGTATAAGTGATTAGGCGGCTTTTCTTTTTTACATAGTTTTTTTTTCTCTGGCTTCTATTAGACACAAAAACATACCTTTTTTTGCTTCACTGTATTTTGAGAGTTCTTTTGATATATTTCTGCTGACAGAGTCATGTGAGGGCTATTTTTTTGTGGGATAAGTTAACAATTTTATAGGAATCATTTTTGTGCCCATATCATTTTTTTGATCGCTTTCTATTCCGATTTTTGGGAGGCAGAATGAACAAAAAACAGCAATTAGGGATTTTTTTTTTTTTCTTTTACACCATTCACCATGTTGTAAAAATGACAACACAGATATATTCTTTGGGTCAGTTAGATTACAGCAATAGCACATTAATATCATTTTTTATGTTTTGCCACGTATACACATTAAAAACAATTTTATAGAAAGAGAATTTCTTTTTGCATGGCTGTATTCTGAGAGCTATAGCTTTTTTACTTCCTGCTGAAAGAGCTGTATGGCGACTTATTTTTTTTGCTGGTCAAGATGACATTTTCAGCCATACAATTTTTATTTACATGCAACTTTTTGATCTCGTTTTATTCCACTTTTTTTCAGCAGTATCATGCAAAAGTATATTTTTGAAATGTTTTTATTTATTTCTTTTTTTAATTTTTCACTGAAGAGGTTAAATAGGGTGATAGGTTTATAGATCAGGTTGTCCTGGATGTGATGATATCAAATGTGTAGTTTTTTATTTTTATTCTACATAAATTAATGTATTGGTATATGTTTTCTTTATTTTGTGATTACTTTTAAATATTTTTACAATTTTTAAACTTTTTTTCAGTTTTTTACCTAGTTCCTATATGGGACTTTAACTTAAAATTACTTTGGTCACTGTTATAATGTACTGCAATGCACAAGCATTGCAATACATTACACCGGTCAGAGTTACTGACAGAAGCCTTTTTGACGATGCTGATGGCATGGTCTAACAGGCTATCATAGCTGCAATGACTGCTATTGACCCTCGTGATTCAATGACAGAAGTCCCGATCAGGTAGAAGAGGGAGTGCACTCCCTTTCCCAGTCTTCTGCATACTGCCATTGCCATTGATTGTGGCATTTAGGGGGCTAAACAGACAGGGGCGGCGCGGGGACCATCCCTGGTTGTGACAGCCGGAGCTACGTGCCTTTAAAATTGTCATGACATACCCGAATCCTGAATGTCCATTTGCAGGAAGTCACCTCAAAATACGATGTACCGGTATGTCAAATTTCGGGAACAGTAGGTGTATTTGATGTGTTTAACAATTAGGCCCCAATTCATCATCTGTTTTTTCTTGACGTCACTTATCTTTTTTTGTATTGCAATATTTGCTGAAGTTTTTTTGGGCCAAATTCTTAAAAATTCATGAATTTCATTATACAGTTCATGAATTTGGCACACACAAAAAATACTGTTTTTATATTCAGTCAGTTTTGCGACTTCTTAGGTCGACAAGTTGCAAATCCCTTAAACTTTACCGGCATATTGAGGTACTCTTACGTCATATGTCAGCTCCCTGTCTTACAAACCGAGCCCATATCTTTGCCGACAGATGATGGCTGTATTATTCAGTCATCAGCTGCTTTTAACATTCGTGAGTGAAGCGATGTCCGCAGTTGTTAACTTGTTAAAGGAGATGCACTGTTCTAATTACCCATCAGCAGCATTGTGACGCGATCGAGCCGTGACAATGGGTTGTCATGACAGCCAGTGGTCTGCTGAATACCTCTGTGAATGTCATATTGGTACTTCTATGAAAGCCATGGGGGTCTATGACATGAGGATTATTTTAGAGAAATACAGCTAACTGTAAGTTCAAGTTTCCAAAAGAGACTACAAAATGCAGTGTAAAGTAAAAAGAAAAAAAAATAAAGTTTTAAAAAAAATAATTAAAAAAAAAATTGCATAAAAGTTTGAACCACACCCTTCTCCACTTTGTACAATAAAGAAATATTTTTTTTTTTCCTTACACATATACACTGTTGTTCAAAAGGGTATTGAACTGTTGATTTTCAGGCTCCATATCTCACCATCCTCTACAGCTTCGGACGTGAGACTACCTTCATTTTATAGACAATCATCTTGGCTATCTCATACAGAAATTTGACTTCAACTATTTAGCTTATGATAATTTATGCAGATTATTGTCTTGTCAATGCATTGTTACTGTTTTCCTGTTAATGTTTATTATTTTGTTAGCATTTTGTAAATTCGCCTTTGGCTTTTGGCACTGCCTGAATCCTTCTGGGCATGCTCTCTATCAGATTCAAGCATGTCTCCACCGAAGTCTGATCCCAGGTCTCTTCTAGAGGTTCCTAATGTTGGTGGATACTGATCGACTCACTTGGGCATATATACATCTTTTTCTTCAGCTCTAACCACAAGTGTTCATTTAGGTTGAGGTCTGGGGACTAATCCAGCACCTCTACTTCACTGACATTGAACCATTTTTTTTTTTTTTACCAATCTCGAAGCATGCTTCATGTTGATCTCCTGCTGGAACACTATGTTGTCCTCTCCATACCCATAGTACTCGAGTGTACAAAGCAACTCATCTTTTAGCATACTCCCCTAGAGCTCAACAATGAGACCACCATTGATCATGGTCAAGTATCCAACGCGTTTTGTTGTGAAACAACCCCATATCATCAGACTTCTTCCACCGAACTTGATATTGCCTTTAATTTTTCAGTTAGCCCATTTTTCCATTATATATTCCAACCAATCTGCACCCATCAGAACTTAAGGCCCTGTCACACACAGAGATAAATCTGTGGTTGCAGTGAAATTGTGGACAATCAGTGCCAGGTTTGTGGCTGTGTACAAATGGAACAATATGTCCATGATTTCTCTGCAACCACAGATCTGCCAAAGATTTATCTCTGTGTGTGAAGTGGCCTTTAGTCTATTGACTTTCGTCTCATAGCTCCAAAATCACCCATTTCCAATCTTCTACTGACCACTTTTTGCAAACTTGAGTTGATGCTTCTTTTGACCATATTGAAGTCTAGGCTTCTTCACCTTTTTTTTTGGGCCACCATTCCAGACTTGTATAATGTGCATCACACGGTGCTTGCATGGACGTTTCTGATCTCACTATTACGAAGTATACAAGCCACCTCTACTGCCGTGTTTGTCACACCAGAACTGATAGACCTTGTGATGAAACAACTTGTTGACTCACTCAGATATTTTGCCTGGACATCCACATCTTGGCTTTTGAATGGATGGACGGACTTCATGCCGTAATCTGCCATCTGTCCTGGCACTCACATGAGGCAGTTTGGGAATTTTCTTGTCCGAGAGACTGCTATTGATGAGCTGGGTGATGCAGTTTCTCTTTTCTTGGGAAATCTTCCTCATGGCTGCTCCTCAATTTGAAGCAGTGATCTTTTGCTTGGTAATCAACCTAATAACATGCTGAGCCAGGGCCGGCTCCAGGTTTTTGTGGGCCCCGGGCGGAAGAGTCCCAGTGGGCCCTATCCACACACAGACACCGATACGAACACAACTCTGCTACATACAGACAAACACACACAACTCTGCTACATACAAACACACACAACTCTGCTACATACAGACAAACACACAACTCTGCTACATACAGACAGACAAACACACACAACTCTGCTACATACAGGCAGACAAACACACACAACTCTGCTACATACAGGCAGACAAACACAACTCTGCTACAGTCAGACAAACACACAACTCTGCTACAGGCAGACAAACACACACAACTCAGCTACATACAGGCAGACAAACACACACAACTCTGCTACATACAAACACACACAACTGCTACATACAGACAAACACACACAACTCTGCTACATACAGACAGACAAACACACACAACTCTGCTACATAGACACACACAACTCTGCTACATACAGACAAGCACACACACACAAGTCTGCTGCATACAGACAGACACACACACACAACTCTGCTACATACAGACAAGCACACACACACACAAGTCTGCTGCATACAGACAGACACACACAACTCTGCTACATACAAACACACACACACACAAGTCTGCTGCATACAGACACACACAACTCTGCTACATACAAACACACACACACAACTCTGCTACATACAAACACACACAACTCTGCTACATACAAACACACACAACTCTGCTACATACAAACACACACAACTCTGCTACATACAGACAAACACACACAACTCTGCTGCTCTGTGGGGCCCGCACCCGCGGCTCGGCGGGGACAGCACCCGCGGCTCGGCGGGGCCCGCACCCGCGGCATCGGCGGGGACAGCACCCGCGGCATCGGCGGGGACAGCACCCGCGGCTCGGCGGGGACAGCACCCGCGGCATTGGCGGGGGGGGGATTGGCAGGGCATACATCTGGGGGGGTAGAAGCAGCTCACGGGGGCCCATAATGGGGAGGCGGGGAGGGCACTTACCCGATTAGGTCACGGTGGAGAGGGGGCCCACACAGCGCCGGACAGAAGCTCGCCTCCATCTGTGGGACTGAGAAGGCGGTAGCTCCGCCCACAGATGAAGTTCAAACCAGGATGTCTGCGCGCCTTAAAGTGACGGCGCCGCAGATTGCTGCCGAGGACTGCGGTCCCCGGAACTCGGCCGGGGGCAGCAGAACTGTAAAGGCGAGTGGGCCACGGCCAAGGGACAGGAGAACTGACGAGGCCGAGTGGGCCCCCCCGGCTCTCCAGGGCCCTGGCATTTGCCTGGGTTTGCCGGGTGCTGACGCCGGCCCTGTGCTGAGCTATTAGGAAATATGAGAACAGGTTGCAATTTGTAGTATACTGGAAGAAAGATTTATTTGCCACCAGGAGCAAGAGTAACTTGCAACTAATTAGCATATGATTAGTTATTCAGATTGTTGTCAATTGCAAGTCAAATTTATGTATGAGATGGCCTAAGCGATTGTCTATAAAATAAAGGTAGTCTCAGGTTCGAAGCTGAAGTGAATGGTGAGATATGGAGCCTAAAAATCAAAAGTTCAAAACTTTGTTACCCTTTGCTCGTCAGTGAATGTGTGGTGTGTCTATGTCCGATTTATCAAAATCTGATAGGTAAATGCTGTAAGTACAAAAAAAAGCCAGAATTGCAGTTTTTCAGTCCCAAAAACATGGCAAAAAAATGCAATAAAAGGCAATCAAAACATTGTATGTACCCTAAAATGGTATCAATAAAAATGTTGACTCAGGGCGCATAAAACAAGCCCTACCACAACTCCATTGACTATAAATTCAAAAGGGCGACAAGCAAATTTTTTTATCCCAAATTTTTCTTTTTACACCAGTAAAATTTTAAAAATTATGTATGTTTTGTATCACTGTATTTCTACTGATCTGGAGAATCATATTGTCAGGTCGTTATACTATATAATGAACGCCCGTACATCACATGACAAAATGGGTAGTGTTATTTAAAATTACAACTCGTCCTGGAAAAAACAACCCTCATATGGCTACATTGACTGAAAATTCTAATGAATAAGTTATGGGTCTTTGAAGAAAGAAGAGGAGAAGAAAATGAAATCACAAACACAGGAAATAGCCTGGTTGGGTAGGGGTTAAAAAGATCACACATTTGTTTAAAAAAAAAACAACAAAAAACGAATTATGCAACAAACCTGTCTCTTGGTAGGAGCTAGAGTAAGATGGTTTTCCACCCCACAGAAAAAAAAAAATTATATATATTTATATAAACATTACACTTCATGAATTTGTCTAAAACATCTAGATAACCAAAGCTGTAAAAAAGACAACTTAAATCTTAGAGAATAAGTTTGGCTTTACACGCTGCGACATCGCTAGCCGAAGCTAGCGATGGCGAGCGTGATAGCACCCGCCCCTATTGTTATGCCGATATTTGGTGATCGCTGTCGCAGCGAACATCGCTACGGCAGCGTCACACGCACTTACCTGGTCGGAGTCGTCGCTGTGACTGCCGAACAATCCCTCACTCAAGGGGGAGGGACGTTCGGCATCACAGCGACGTCATCGCGACGTCACTAAGCGGCCGGCCAATCAAAGCGGAGGGGCGGAGATGAGAGTGACGAACATCCCGCCCACCTTCTTCCTTCCTCATTGCTGGCGTGTGGCAGATAAGGAGAGGTTCCTCGTTCCTGCGGCGTCACACGTAGCGATGTGTGCAGCCGCAGGGACGAGGAACAACTTCGCCCAAGCGACAGAAGCGATAATTGGGAGTGGACCCCCATGTCAACGAGGAGCGATTTTGGACGTTTTTGCAACGATCCAAAATCGCTCCTAGGAGTCACACACAACGAGATCGCTACAGCGGCCGGATGTGCGTCACAAAATCCGTGACCCCCAACGAGATCGGTGTAGCGATCTCGTAGCGTGTAAAGCCCCCTTAAGGCGCATATACTAAAGCTACTGATAAACAGCATATCTCTCCATAAAACAGGAGAAGCAGCAATGATGAATCAGGGCCTTAGTACGATATGTATTTTAATTCAGTTTGTAGTAAATGCTTTTAAATATAATTACACTAGAAGGTGGCCCGATTCTACGCATCGGGTATTCTAGAATTTACGTATTGTGTAGTTCATGTATGATTTTTGTTATATATATATATATATATATATATATATATATATATATATATATATATATATATAGAGATGTTGTGTGTAGTTACCAAGTGTTTGTGTAGGCGCTGTACATGTTCTGGGTGTTGTCTGGGTGTGACGGGGGGTGAGAGCGGTGTTGTATGTGTGTTGCATGTGTTGCGTTGTTTGTGGAGCGCTGTGTGTGTGTAGCGTTGTGTGTATGTTGCGCGGTTTGTGTGTGTGTGGTGTGTTTTGGGGGGAGGTATGTTTTGTGCAATGTGTGTGTTGTGCGGTATGTGCGTATATTTGTGTGTGCCGCGGTGTTTGTGTGTTGGGTGTTGTGTGTGTGTCCAGCGTTGTCTGTGTGTGTGGGTGTCTGTGTAGGGCAGTTGTTTGTGGTTCCCAGTGTGTGTGTGTGTGTGTGGTGTGTTGTGCAGTGCGCGCGCGTGTGTGTGTGTGTGCATCAGCCTCTCTTCTCTCAGCCTACCTCTCCCAGCCTCCCTCCTCCCAGCCTCCCTCAGCATCAGCCTCCCTCTCCCAGCCTCCCCAAGCATCAGCCTCCACCAGCATCAGCCTCTCTCCTTCCAGCCTCTCCCAGCATCAGCCTCCGCCAGCATCAGCCTCTCTCCTTCCAGCCTCCTCCAGCATCAGCCTCCCTCTCCCAGCCTTCCCCAGGATCAGCCTCTCTCCTCCCAGCCTTCCCCAGCATCAGCTTTCCCCTCCCAGCCTCCCTGAGCATCAGCCTTCCCCAGCATCAGCCTCTCTCCTCCCAGCCTCAGCCTCTCTCCTTCCAGCCTCCCCCAGCATCAGCCTCTCTCCTTCCAGCCTCCCCCAGCATCAGCCTCTCTCCTTCCAGCCTCCCTCAGCATCAGCCTCCTCTTCCCAGCCTTCCCCAGGATCAGCCTCTCTCCTCCCAGCCTCCTTCCTCCCAGCCTCCCCCTCCCAGCCTCCCTCAGCATCAGCCTTCCGCTCCCAGTCTCCCCCAGCATCAGCCTCCCCAAGCATCAGCCTCCACCAGCATCAGCCTCTCTCCTTCCAGCCTCCCCCAGCATCAGCCTCTCTCCTTCCAGCCTCCCTCAGCATCAGCCTCCCGTTCCCAGCCTTCCCCAGGATCAGCCTCTCTCCTCCCAGCCTCCTTCCTCCCAGCCTCCCTCAGCATCAGCCTTCCCCTCCCAGTCTCCCCCAGCATCAGCCTCCCCAAGCATCAGCCTCCACCAGCATTAGCCTCTCTCCTTCCAGCCTCCCCAAGCATCAGCCTCCACCAGCATCAGCCTCCCTCGTCCCAGCCTCCCCCAGCATCAGCCTCCCCCAGCATCAGCCTCTCTCCTCCCAGCCTTCCCCATGATCAGCCTCTCTGCTCCCAGCCTCCTCCAGCACGCCGTGCTCCTCTGCTGACACTCACACACCCGATCGCATCCACTCACACACACCCGATCGCATCCACTCGCACACACCCGATCGCATCCACTCGCACACACCCGATCGCATCCACTCGCACACACCCGATCGCATCCACTCACACACACCCGATCGCATTCACTCACACACACCCGATCGCATCCACTCACACACACCCGATCGCATCCACTCACACACACCCGATCGCATCCACTCACACACACCCGATCGCATCCACTCACACACACAGACACTGACGATATCGCACTTAGGCGCTCATACTCACAACATCAGGAGATATCACATGCCTCTGGCCATGTGATCTTCCGTCAGGTCCTGGAAGGTCACAACAGCACAGTATCGAGGCCGAGAAGCAAGCGATATCCCAGGATGTTGTGAGCATGTGGATGCGATGTGAGGTGTGTGTGAGGTGTGTGTGAGAGTGAGTGTGATCTGATGTGTGTGTATGTTTGTGTGTGTGCGTGTGGATCTTCCGCCGCAGCAGGCAGCAGGACCTTGATGCGCTTGTAACCATGCGAGCATGGTTACCAACGTATCCACACCACTCCCGTGCGAGCGGGGGCCGGGGGGGGGAGTACAGTACTCACCTCCGTGACAGCGCTTGTAACCATGCGAGCATGGTTACCAACTACCAACGTATCCACACCACTCCCGTGCGAGCGGGGGCCGGGGATCGGGGGCCGGGGGGGGGGAGGGAGTACAGTACTCACCTCCGTGACAGCCGTGTCAGTTCGGGAAATGCGCGGGGGGGAGGGGGGGGAGTACCGTACTCACCTCCGTGACAGCCGTGTCAGTTCGGGAAATGCGCGGGGGAGGGAGGGGGCGGGGCCAGAGCTAGCGTGCATTGCGTGAGGGGGGCGGGGCGTGGCCGAATTGCCAATGCCTGCAGGGTGCCGGGGCGAGAGGCCAATCTGTGGGGGGGGGGCGGAGCCTGGGCGAGCGGCTGGCCAATCCGTGTGGGGGCGCAGCCTGGGCAAGCGGCCAATCCGTGTGGGGGGGGCGGGGCCATGGCGAGCCCAGCGGCCAATCAGCTTTGTGTCACCGTAAGGACACAATTTCGGAGCATGACAGACAGACAGAATAAGGCAATTATATATATGGATAGGTTGAAAAAAGACCTAGGTCCATCAAGTCCTTCTTCCAACAATTATACGTTTTTGCCACTAAATTATCTATCTTGGGTGTACGTAGGAAATAATCCAGCCTTTTTTAAAAGCGGTTATAGAGTATGCAATTACTACCTCTTGTCGTACGGCATTCAACAGTCTGACTGCTCTAACTGAAAAGAACCCCTTCCTATTTAGCTCCCGGAATTGCCTTTCTTCCACCCATAACAAGTGCCCCTTTATGTTTGGAAGGAATACTGTAAGTCATGTGCCAGTCCTTTATATTGACCAGACATGTATTTATACATATAAATGAGATCTTCCCTGAGATGTCTTTTTTCTAGGCTAAACAAATCTAACTTTTTCAACCTCTCATCATATGGGAGGCCTTCCATCCTTGTTATAATCCAGTTGCCTACCTTTGAACTGACTAACTTCTGAATATCCTTTTTTAACATGTGGAGCCCAAAACTGGATTGCATATTCTAGATATAGCCTTACAAGACAAACTTAACGGTTTCCATTTGTTTTGGGGTTTTTTTCAGTAAAATTCTTTGCATACATATGACACTCATTACATTCTCCAAATTTTTTATTATTTTCTTTTTTTTACAAAAACTGTGCATGTATAAATAACGGAAGCAAATAAAAGTATTGCAAAGAGCAATGTTCTTCTGGATATAAAACACAATACTGAGTATGATTTATAATCTCTCGGAATCATCCGTACATGAGTTCTTATGACTTGTGCAGGTATCTGCCGAATGCGAACACCTCCTGCCACTGCTGCTCCTTTGTTGCCATGTCGCTTTCATTGTGACAAGTGAATTATGGCTTTCCTGTTGTTTGATACTCTGTTGTTAAAATATGATATAGTGTTAATAATTAAAGAAGGTCTGGGAAGTTCAACTTTGTCTTATTTTTTTTGCAAAGCAACGAGTCCTCCCCTTTAAAACAAAGGTTTTAATTTCTTCTTCTTTGCCTTCATAACTGGAGGCAACGAGATCTTAAAGGCAGTCCTGTGAAGACAGACAAATTAGAACACGAACATGAATGTGTGTATATAATATTTCTGGAGAAAGAGATTGTAGGTAATTTATTTTGAGTAAATAAACAGTGAAAATTTCTTGAAATCAAATCATTCAAAATTCTTTGTAATATAACATGGACATTCGTGACAAGAAATAGAAGACGTGGTGAGGGCTAATTAAGAAAAGAGGCCACGTTGGCATGACTATATTTTTGGTCCAATTACTGTTCATAAAAAAAGAACTGACAGCGCTTTGAGACCATTGTTATTCAATAGGGCTGTTTCGATTAACATTTTTCTTTCCATAGAATTGTATGCCTCACTGGAAGAAAAATGCACCAGTGTTGCCATCAGTGTGATGTATGTGTTTTTCACTGACCCATAGACTTGTATTGGCGGTTCTTGTCATCTGTGCTGCTGGAAAAATCTCTGACATGTGAACAGCCCCATAAATTGTCATGGGTACGTGCTGTCTCCATGAAAAAAATCCAGATACAGCATGTATGTGCCCTATGGATGTCAGAATGAGGCCTTAGGCTGCGGAAACACGAACGTACGGCATGCGATGCGAGAGCATATATGTGATATGTTAATGACCCTCGGCTCCCGCACTGCTGCAAGTGTAAGATAAATGTCATTATACTGTGATCCGATCCTGCGATCGGATCACAGCTGGAGAGGAGAGGGAGGGATTAATCTCCCTATCTCCTCCATTGCCAGTTAATGCAATTATCACACTGCACTCCGGTGTCATCTGAGTGCAGTGCGATGTTTCAATCGCACCCATAGATTTGTATGGATGGGAGTAAATACCAATCGGATTACACCTGTAGCAGGCTGCGATTGTTTTCTCGGTATGATTAGGGCTGAGAAAAAATTCACACATGGAAACATAGAGTAACATGGGACTGAGTGGAATGTGAATTTTTTTTTTTTATTGCATTCCACTTGGCCTGTTTTACTCACCGTGTCCTAGCCTTTATACAAACTTAGTTACCACAACTCAGCACCGGGATCAACCCCAGCCAAGTAAGAAGTGAATAAACACCACAGTTAACTATAATAAATTTCAATTTTTATTCAGAATCAATTTCATTTAAATACAAAGTGGCTATGGATTAGATAGGTTTCACATAATCTTTTTCCACTATATACTGTGTATATGTTATTCTCCATCAATACTGTGTATTTGGGATCACTAATCTAAATATATCTATCTATTGATCTTGAAAAGTTTATATTGTGCTATATGAACCACTAATTGTGGAAGTTTTCTAGAGATATGGTGATCATTATATATGGATAGATTGTTCTGCTTCCAAGTGGATACAATTAGTACTTATTATATCTGGATTGCATTGCGCCCCCTAGGTGGCTCTCATGTTTATTTGTATTTAAATTAAATTGATTATGAATAAAAATTTATTATAGTTAACTGTCGTGTTTATTCACTTCTTACTTGGCTGGGGTTGATCCCGGTGCTGAGTTGTGGTAACTACGTCTAAGCGAAGTGTGCACATAAATTATGGACTTCTAGTTGATTAAGGGCCGTTTCACATCTGCACTATTTTAACGGATTCGGGCTCCATTACAAATACAGTACAGATCATTTATTTACAGTGGAAGCGCGACATCATGTGGACACAAGCGAGTACTGCATGACACACACACGCGCCATAGTAACGCGCTTCAAATGTAAATAAATGAACTGTACTACATTAGTGACAGATTCCGTTTGCGTCAAAACAACGCAAGTGTGAAACTAGCCTAACTTATTTATACAAACTAAAGGTACCGTCACACATAACGAGATGGCTAGCGAGATCGCAGCTGAGTCACGGTTTCTGTGACGCAGTAGCGATCCCGTTAGCGATATTGTTATGTGTGACACCTACCAGCGATCAGGCCCCTGCTGTGAGATCTCTAGTCGTTGCAGAATGGTCCAGGCCATTTTCTTCAAAGGCGGTGTCCTGTTGGGCAGGACGCATCGCTGTGTTTGACGCTGTGTGACAGGGTCACAGTGACTGCTGAGATCGTTATACAGGTCGCTACTGCGACCTGTATCGTTCCTGCATTGCTGGTAAGGTCTGACAGTGTGACATCTCACCTGCGACCTCCCAGCGACTTACCTGCGATCCCTATCAGGTCGCATCATTTTCGGGATCGCTGGTAAGTCGTTGTGTGTGACTGGGCCTTTCGCCTCATAGTTTCAAGTTTTGTACTTTCACTATATCTCCAATTTCACAAAGAAACTTTTAGATACTTTTTTCTTACCACCTGATATTGCAGGCTGTGATATCTAATTTAAATGAATTTCAAGCTCTTAACTAAAATGGTAAATAAACTAAATTATGTCTAAAAATACTTGTGGTGCCAACTGTGCCATTTAAACTGCTGTGTCTCACTGAACTAGACACCAGCGCTGTGTATTTCAAGGAAAGGATTTTGCTGTCCGTTTAATGTGACCGTCACAAACAGTAATATGGCGTGTATATAATATTTTGTCATATGTTCTGTCATTTTTAGGAATATTAAGTTATAGAGCAATACTGTAAAAACCTAAATCCGGTTAAGGCTACAAAACTGGAAGTTAGTCTGGTACCTTGTATGCATCAGATTGAGCCAGTTTTTAGACCCCTCTAATGAAAGATGAGTGTATACATTTGAAAACCTGTAAAATTTCATATTCTGACAACTACCAGGTCCAGAACATGGTCCCATGCACCACAAAGGGTTAATGGTTCCACACATTGTTCATAACATTACAGATTGCTTCTGTCTGGCACATCTCTCCAGTGGTTACCAAATTGGGAGAGATTGGCACAGGACAGATGGTTACATGTACGCAGCTACAGTTTTACTGCTCCAATAGTAGACGAGAGATCAGTTCAGTTCTATGGAAGGGAAATGTGAGTTATAAGGGCTCAGTGGTGGTATAATCCTTCAGCTCATCATGGATTCTTCTGGAGGTGTAACTAAGATAAGGTTTAGTGATGGCTTGATATCTAAGAAATATCATGCAGCGTTGCCGCTAAATCGCAGTTACGAATGTTAGGTTGTGTGCACATGTTGCGTTTTGGTCTGCGCAGTTTTGTTACAAAAACCTACAGGTTCCCTGATGCCAGCAAAGTGAATGAGGATCCTGAAGTGTGATTTACACATTGAGTATTTTCTCCACGTGGATTGGTTGAGTTTTAAATCAGCCTAATTTCAATTATTTCAGTGTTTTCACTACAGATTTCCCCTATAGTAATGAGTGGGGAAAAATCTGCACCAAAAACGCATGTAAAAAACGTGTCAAAAAAGTGCATATGTTATACTGCATTCTTCCTGCCAAGAGATGCAGACATGGTATAGAAATATATGAACCAAATACTTAACGTGTGCACACTCTCTTAGTGTTGTCTTATTTTGAAGTCAATGTGTACAAGATATGAGGCACCATTCACACTACTTACTCGCAGGTTGTGCAGATGGGACTGAAATTACAGAATACTGAAGAAGAAAAAAAAGACAAGAAAAATAATACTGTGAATGGCAAACCGTACAGGTCTGGGGTTAAGTGTCTGGTACAAAATAAAAAAAATACAAAAACATCTAACTTGATAAGTAGGATCTTTATGTCTGTGTCTGGACATGAAGTAATAAATGAGTAATTAGACGATTTGCCATTGTAGGTAAGAAGACTGCTCTGCTTGGTTACTTTAGGCAATTGCAACACATTTTTTTCTCAGTTTTTTTTCATATTAAATGGGTTTTCCAGTGCTTTGGTAGGAGTCTGATACCAGGCACACCACCCATCAGCTGTTTGCAGCACCACCAGAGGCTGGATGTAGTGTACTGAGCGCCGCACAATCAGCTCTACCCTCACCTACTGTATCCTCATCTATCCCTTGTAGACTGTGAGCCCTCGCGGGCAGGGACCTCTCTCCTCCTGTACCTGTCTGTGTCTTGTATTGTTTATGATTATTGTACTTGTCCCTATTATGTGTATACCCCTTTCACATGTAAAGCGCCATGGAATTGATGGCGCTATAATAATAAATAATAATAATACCACCAGTACACCACACTGTTTAGTGGTCGCGGTTGGCAACCTGCAAATTAGATCCTATTATTTGAATCAAAGTGGTGGAAAACTCATTTGAAGTCCTGAATTAACCCCTTTAGCCCCCGGGCACTTTCCGTTTTTGCGTTTTTGTTTTTTGCTTCCCTTCTTCCGAGAGCTGTAACTCTTTTATTTTTCCGTCAATCTTGCCATATGAGGGCTTGTTTTTTGCGGGACAAGTTGTACTTTTAAATGAAACCATAAGTTTTACCATATGGTGTACTGGAAAACAGCAAAAAAATTCCAAGTGTGGAAAAACTGCAAAAAAAAGTGTGATGGCACAATAGTTTTTGGGATGTTTTATTCACGGTGTTCACTATATGGTAAAACTGATGTGTTATTGTGATGCCTGAGGTCGGTGCGAGTTTGTAGACACCAAACATGTATAGGTTTACTTGTATCTAAGGGGTTAAAAAAATTCACAAGCTTGTCCAATAAAAGTGGCGTACGTTTTGCGCCATTTTCGGAAACCCGTAGAGTTCTCATTTTTTGGGATCTATGGCTCAGTGATGGCTTATTTTTTGCATCTCGAGCTGACGTTTCTAATGGTACCATTTTTGCGCAGATGCTACGTTTTGATCGCCTGTTATTGCATTTTGCATAAAACTTGCGGCGACCAAAAAACGTAATTTTGGAATTTTTTTTGCCACTACACCGTTTACCAATCAGATTAATTGATTTTATATTTTGATAGATCGGGCATTTCTGAACGCGGCGATACCAAATATATGTATATTTATTTATTTTTTAACCCTTTAATTTTCAATGGGGGGAAAGGGGGGTGATTTGAACTTTTAAAACTTTTTTATTTACTTTTTTTTTTTATTTTACTAGTCCCCCTAGGGGGCTATAGCGATCAGCAATCCGATCGCTCTTAGCTATCTGCTGATCACAGCAATACAGCTGTAAACAGCAGATACAGTCACTTCTTGTTTCCCTCTGCTCCGGGCCGAGGGAAAACGAAAGTGAAACATCATAGCTGCAGGAGTCATCACATGACCCTGTGCTACGATGGCAACCACCGAAAGTCACGTGATCACTCACGTGACTTCCGGTGGGGGCGGTGGTAAGTGAAAATCTTCACCGCGCGTATATACATCTCACTGCCAGAGAGATGTAAGAGGTTAATGTTACGGGTGGAATGCGATTCCACTCGTAACATGCAGGTACACATGTCAGCTGTTGAAAACAGCTGATATGTGTGCCGATCAACGCCGCCTGCCCGCGGCAGGGGGCGGGGCTTAACGGGACACGCTCCATGACTGATATATCCGTCCATGGTCGTGAAGGGGTTAAATGTAAAAAATATTCATTAAGAAAACACTAGTTTTAAATGTGATTTTAATCAATAGATCTTGGAATAATAATGATTTCCTCAATCGGATGCGTTTAAAAAAATGTTCCTGTTCTGAGATAATCTTACATACGTGTTCCTGCTACGTACTGTGTAATGGATGTGTCTGACTGTACAGGGACATGGTCTGATCATACCACATCTTGGCAGGGGAGGGCGCAAAGATTACAAAGACATTACACTATGGGATCACAGCTTATTTTTTTGTGTGGTAAAACATTTCCCTGCCTGTTTTAAAAAAATGTTTTACCTCAAAGAAAAAATAATTTGTGATCCCATTCTGTAATGTCTTCATCCTTTGTTTACGTCCTCCCCTGCCCAGGAGATGTGGTAAGATCAGACCATGTCCCTGTACGGTCACGGGGAAGACTATTCTCCTTATGGAGACTTAACAAACCAGTCTGGCTGCCAGTGACGCGCTAGAGTTTGTCTCCTTCCTCACTGGAGGGACAATTTGAACCTGTACGGTCAGACACGGCCATTACACAGCACATAGCAGGGGCACATATATAAGATTATCTCAGAACAGGAAAAAAAAAATTAAACACATCCAATTGTGGAACTTATTGTTATTCCAACATCAATTGATTAAAATGAACTTTATTTGTGGGACAACGTATACATAATTCTGTCTCATGTGGGGGCCTGAGAGTCAAAAGCACGGCAAAGAGAATTTCTGTGCCATAAACCATGATCTTATCCCATTCATTAGATGTAACCCAATGTATTGATAAATTTAAATGTTACCATTAGTTGATTCTTACTTGATAAGCAGACAGAACAAACATAACCAATTTCTATCAGGTTCCGATGGCAGAAGCATGCTGCCCTGTAATCCACGTGAACAGGAGGGGGAAGGTTTAGCTGCGATCTTTGATCCGGATCAGGGAGGAACACCCACTAATGAGCAAAGAATACAGATGTCAAGAGAAATAAAATGAGGAATATAATGGGGTTTCAGTCTGGTATCAAACTAGCTCTGACTGTTGACAAATGAGTAAGTATATAAATTACTTACTGAAATAATTAAAGGGGTTGAGCACTACATAGATGTTGATGACCTAACCATAGGATCAATCCCTAATATCAGACTGGTTATGAATCTGTCACCCTGCACCCCTACTGCTGAGCTGCAGCACGTTACGACAGCAGTATAGTGTATGGAGCCGTGCTATTATGGGTGTATATGTTGTGTACATCCGGCTGCTGCTGAAGATGCAAAAAGGTGACCGGCTGTTTGCCCGCCAATAGATCTGATAATGATGACATGTCCCAAGGATAGGGCGACAAACCTAAGAAGTGGGCAACTATTTTAGGAAAAGTGGGGTTTATTCTGAATGTTTTTTCCAAGCTTTGACTATGTGAATGATATTAAGTGACACTAGCCATCAGTATTCTTCTGATTTCCTGAATACCGCCTCTAGAGAAGTTACTGCACTCCTCCCCTCTATTTTTATCATCTTGCAATGAACAATGTTTCTCTATGACTTCTGTGGTGCAGGAAAGCTCAGTGTTGTCATGTGCCTGAATCTAGAGAGGTCACTACACCCATCATATTGACTACATTTTCATAATCTTGCAATTATTTCCATCGTATATCCAGTAAGATGAAGACCCCATAAAGCAATGTCCTCTACTTTAAAATTAGTGGTTCTTTCAGAAGTATCTGATTAATTAAGGCTAAATGCTTCAGAAAAGTTCATTGGAGCTGAAACATGGCATAAGTTAATAAATTATACATTTCACTGGATGTGCTGCCTCACTCTCCATAATTGTATGGAAGGCCACAGCTGCTGATTTTATAAGGTCACTGACATGTACCATCAAATTGGGCACTCGGGATACCCATATGCTGTTTGTGTCTGCCCATTGATGTTTGATAGGACCTTTAACATCTAGGTTTCTGCAAACTTTACACTATTTTCTTTTGTATATATGTTCACTTTAAAGAATGATCTGATCTCTGACTATTACTACTCTTGTCCTACAAATAGCTCCCTTTCTTGAACGTATCAGATTCAGAGACTGATAAATTGGGTAAAGACAACCCAAGAGCCATGGCCAGACTAAAGGTACAGTCACACATAACGAGATCGCTAGCGAGATCGCTGCTGAGTCACGGTTTTGGTGACGCAACAGCGATCCCGTTAGCGATATCGTTATGTGTGACACCTACCAGCGATCAGGCCCCTGCTGTGAGATCTCTAGTCGATGCAGAATGGTCCAGGCCAATTTCTTCAAAGGCAATGTCCTATTGTTCCTGCATCGCTGGTAAGATCTGACTGTGTGACATCTCACCAGCGACCTCCCAGCGACTTACCAGCGATCCCTATCAGGTCACATCGTTTTCGGTATCGCTGGTAAGTCGTTGTGTGTGACTGGGCCTTTAGAGTGTTTCTTTTATCTTTATTTTAGGTCCATTTAAAAAACGGTTATTACTTAAGTATTCTGGGTGTTAAAAAACAATTCATCTCACCTGCCACAATGTACTACTCTCGAGTAACAAAATGTCATGTAACTAAAAATTAGTAAAAATAAAGTAAAGTTTTTGCCAACATTTATTTTTTGCTGTCTCATGGTTCAGACATTTATTTTTCTTTGAGGTTGTGTTTTTTACATAAGATTATATATAAGAAAATTAAGAAATATTCCTGCATTAGTGAGGTCACGGCACTGTCACTGTGTGTGTGGAGTATCTTACCAATAAATACTGCAGCAGAGAGTTCACTTGTGGTATCTTCAGATATAGACCACCTGTAATGTCACAGGCCTGTAAACACAAGAAGAACTCGCATGTACACAAGGGATGCTTCCTTCACTTTTGCCCTATACACATAAAGCACGGAAAACCCACACAAAGAGAAAGCAAGATGCCTACACTGTGTAAATAGAAGGTACATACATATAATACTCAAAGGGTTTGTTGTACCAAGTTTAGAAGTTCTCTTCTAGGTTCCAGAACAACAACACCCTTATCAATCCAGGGAGTGGGGCTCTGCATGGCCCCCTGTCTGAATGGAGTGGAGGACGAGATTAAGCATCTTCCGCTCCTGTCATTCTCTATGGCAGTGGTCCCCAACCTACGGCTCGCAGGTCCATGATGTGTGGCTCGCTGATGTCTGTCAGCTTGTTGCATTACGAACAGGTCTAACAAACCACTATGGAAAACAGGTTTACAGATGGTTACCTTTGTGAGTAGGCCTATATAAAAGAGCAGATCTGGATGTGCGTATGCTGGCTTAAGGGTTGGAGAGAAAACTTAAGTATGGTAATATGGAGATGCAATGATACTGCCAGGTAAAGGGTTGCTTAAAGCTGTGTGCAGAAGTGTGGTGGGAGTGCCTGATGTGAGAAAACCAAATGGGAGAAAGGTGGGAACCTCAGTGCGATTTCTATGTGGAAGTTTAGACTGTTATACCAGTAATTGGAACTCTGGGCATCACTACTGTGGGGTAGGTGATGGTAGTGGGATCTGGAAATCACTACTCAGGGGAATATGTAAATCACAACCACTTTCAAGGCTGAATGTGGCTCTCAAGGTAAGAAAGTATGGGGACCACTGCTCTATGCTATCTTAGGCAGTCCTAGAGAGACTGGCATGGACAAAAGATTGCTCAAGAGCCGTCCTCTAGGGATCAGGGGAGGTTCCAGTCGTTAAGTCCCCAGAGATCAGGAAATGACCCATTTCTAAACTTGGTACAAACCTGTTAATGACTTCTTCATATAGGTAAATGATTAGTGATAGAAAACCAGTAAAGTATAATTTTTGGTGAGTGTATTCATTTTTATTTGTAAATCGTAGTAATGAAAAAAAAGAGAATTTTGTTTACTTACCGTAAATTCTTTTTCTTATAGTTCCGACATGGGAGACCCAGACCATGGGTGTATAGCTTCTGCCTCCGGAGGACACACAAAGTACTACACTAAAAAGTGTAGCTCCTCCCTCCGAGCATATACACCCCCTGGATAACCAAATATAGCCAGTTTAGTGCAAAAGCTGAAGGAGGACATCCACCCACAAGTAGAGATAGAGCAAAACCCGGAACAACCGGAACCTCTGTCTACAACAACAGCCGGTGAAAACACACGGAACAAGAACTGCCAATAGGCAACAGGGAGGGTGCTGGGTCTCCCATGTCGGAACTATAAGAAAAAGAATTTACGGTAAGTAAACAAAATTCTCTATTTCTTCATCGTTCCTTATGGGAGACCCAGACCATGGGACGTCTCAAAGCAGTCCATGGGTGGGAATAAACAGAAAACTGAGAAGTAGGCAAAACCTAACTTCACAAATGGGCGACAGCCGCCTGAAGGATGCGTCTGCCCAAGCTCGCATCTGCTGAAGCATGAGCATGCACTTGGTAGTGCTTCGAAAAGGTGTGCAGACTAGGCCAAGTGGCAGCCTGACAGACCTGCTGAGCCGTAGCCTGGTGCCTGAAAGCCCAAGAGGCACCGACAGCTCTGGTCGAGTGCGCCTTGATCCCCGGCGGGGGAGGCACCTGAGTACACTGGTAGGCATCGGATATGGCCGACCTAATCCAACGAGCTAGGGTCGGTTTAGAAGCCGAGAGACCCTTGCGCTGACCTGTGGTCAGCACAAAAAGAAAGGTGCACCGCCTAAGAACAGCGGTGCGTGACACATAGATCCGGAGCGCCCGCACCAGATCTAAAGTATGCAACGCTTTCTCAAAGCGATGCACAGGGGCCGGACAAAAGGAAGGCAATAAAATGTCCTGGTTAAGGTGGAAAGGGGACACCACCATAGGGAGAAAGTCCGGAGTCGGACGGAGAACCACCTTGTCTTGGTGAAAAACCAAAAAAGGTGACTCCGAAGAGAGCGCAGCCAAATCAGAGACTCTCCTGAGAGAAGTTATGGCCACCAGAAAGACGACTTTCTGTGAAAGTCGAAACAAAGAAACCTCCCTAAGAGGCTCAAAGGGGGGTTTCTGTAAGGCCGTGAGGACCAGATTAAGGTCCCAGGGGTCCAAAGGCCGCCAGTAAGGTGGAATGATGTGAGATGCGTCCTGCATGAAGGTGCGCACCTGGGCCAGTCGGGCGATACGCCGCTGGAACAACACTGACAGAGCCGAGACCTGTCCCTTGAGGGAATTGAGGGATAGTCCTAGCTGCAGACCGGACTGTAGAAATGGACAGGATGGTCGGCAAGGAAAAAGGCCAAGGGACATGCCCGGAAGAACGACACCAGGACAGGAAAATTCTCCAAATCCTGTGGTAAATCCTGGCCGAGGAAGACTTCCGAGCCGGAGTCATAGTGGAGATGACTACGGAAGGAATGCCGGAAGCCGTCAGGATCCAGCAATGAGTATGACCCGACGGCCCTCCATTCTGATCTTGCGCAGGACTCTGGGCAAGAGAGCTAGAGGGGGAAACACGTAAGACAGACGGAACTGGGACCAATCCTGAACCAGCGCGTCCGCTGCCAAGGCCTGAGGATCGTGGGAGCGAGCCACGTAAACCGGGACCTTGTTGTTGTGCCGGGATGCCATTAGATCCACTTCCAGAGTGCCCCACTTGCGGCAGATCGACCGGAACACTGCCGGATGCAGAGCCCACTCGCCGCTGTCCACGGTTTGACGGCTGAGATAATCTGCCTCCCAGTTTTCTACGCCTGGGATGTGGACTGCGGATATGGTGGACTTGGAGTCCTCCGTCCACTGAAGGATACGTTGAACCTCCAACATTGCCAGGTGGCTGCGAGTCCCGCCCTGGTGATTGATGTAGGCAACTGCTGTCGCGTTGTCTGACTGGACTCGAATGTGCTTGCCCGCCAACAGGTGGTGAAAGGCTACGAGAGCTAGGAGCACAGCTCTGATTTCCAGCACATTGATCGAGAGGGCTGATACGGACGGAGTCCAAGTGCCCTGTGCTCGGTGGTGGAGAAATACTGCTCCCCAGCCGGATAGACTGGCCTCCGTGGTGAGAATCACCCAGGACGGGATCAGAAAGGAGCGTCCCTGGGACAGAGAGAGGGGCCGAAGCCACCACTGAAGAGAGCTCCTGGTCTGTGACGACAGAGTCACTAGCCTGTGCAAGGAAGAAGTCCGCTTGTCCCAACAGCGGAGAGACTCAAGAGCCACGCAAACTGCAATTGGCACATGCAGATAGGCATCTCTGATGTCGATGGATGCCAGGAAATCTCCTTGGGTCATTGAGGCAATGACTGATCGTAGAGACTCCATGCGAAAATGCCGCACCTGAACATGCTTGTTGAGAAGCTTGAGATCCAGGATGGGCCGGAAGGAACCGTCCTTCTTGGGGACTAGGAAGAGATTTGAGTAAAAACCTCTGAACCGTTCCCTGGCGGGAACCGGTACAATTACTCCGTTGGCCTGTAAGGATGCCACGGCCTGAGAGAAGGCGGCGGCCTTGGAGCAGGGGGGAGTGGACAGAAAGATTCTGTTTGGCGGGCTGGAAGAGAACTCTATCCTGTAGCCGTGGGAGATGATATCCCGCACCCACTGATCGGAAACGTGTTGAAACCACACGTCGCCAAAGTGGGATAGCCTGCCACCGACTAAGGACGTTGCTGGCTCGGCCAGATAGTCAAGAGGAGGCTGCCTTGGTGGCAGCATCTCCTGCGGACCCTTGTGGACGCGGCTTCTTGCGCCAGGTGGGCTTCTGGCCCTTGGCTGAGTTAGTGGACGAGGCCGAGGGCTCAGAGGCCGCCCAGTTAGAGGAACGAAAGGAACGAAACCTCGACTGGTTGCTGCCCTGGACAGGTTTCCTGGGTTTAGTCTGTGGCAAGGAAGTACTCTTCCCGCCTGTAGCCTCCTTAATAATTTCATCCAGTTGTTCACCGAACAGCCTGGACCCAGCAAATGGGAGCCCAGCAAGGTACTTCTTTGAAGAAGCATCTGCCTTCCACTCTCGAAGCCACAAGATCCTGCGGATAGCAAGGGAATTAGCGGAGGCCACCGCCGTGCGGTGAGAAGCCTCCAGCATGGCAGACATGGCGTAGGCTGAAAAGGCTGAAGCCTGGGAAGTTAAGGCAACCAATTCAGGCATAGAGTCCCTAGTGAGGGAATGCATCTCTTCTAGGGAAGCAGAGATGGCTTTGAGAGCCCACACTGCTGCAAAGGATGGGGAGAACGAGGCCCCTGCCGCCTCATAGACAGACTTGGCCAGGAGGTCAACCTGGCGGTCAGTGGGATCCTTGAGTGAGGTGCCATCAGCCACAGATACGACTGTCCGGGCTGAGAGTCTAGACACCGGAGGGTCTACCTTTGGTGAGTGAGCCCACTCCTTGACCACCTCTGGTGGAAAAGGAAAACGGTCATCAGAACCACGCTTTGGGAAGCGTTTGTCAGGACAGGCTCTGGGCTTGGACACAGTGGCTTGAAAACTGGAGTGGTTAAAGAACACACTCCTTGTTCTCTTAGGCAAGGTAAACTGGTGCTTTTCTGCCAGAGAGGGTTGCTCCTCTGATACTGGCGGATTGAGGTCCAGTACAGAATTAATGGACGCAATCAAATCACTAACATCCGCATCACCCACGGACGGATCAATGGGGCACATGGAGGTAGCGTCCGAGCCCCCAGTAAAGACATCCTCCTCGTCCTGTGAGTCGGCTCGTGAATCGGAGCCGCGGGACGAGGAAGGAGAGGGGTCCCTGCGTCTCCTTTTAAGAGGACGGGGTCTGGGAACAGATGAAAAATCCTCTGTGAGCTCTGCAGAGCGAGCCGGAGCAGCAGAGGCGCCCTGAGAAGGGGGCTGATGCATGGTCAGCAGAGTCCGGGACAGCTGTCCCATGGAGTTGGCAAAGGACTGGGAGATAGCCTTAGAAAACGATGCTACCCAAGCCGGGGGTTCAGCCACCGGGGCCGGAGCAGCCGGAGGGACCACTGGGGAGACTCCAGGCTGAGGCACCACCATGTTAGAGCAGGCATCACAATGTGGATATGTGCTCGGTTCAGGCAGTATGAGCTTACATGCAGTGCATATTGAGTACAGCCTTGCAGCCTTGCTCCTAGTGAGATACATGCTGCTGAGGTGGAGGCTCTGCAGTAAAGAACACACTCCTTCAGAATGACCCCCAGAGAGTGTATAAGAAAATCCACAACCAGAGGTTGTGGCTTACCAGACCGTTTTGTGTGCCCTCCGGATCCCACAGCTCGGACCCCCAGCCAGGTTGCAGAGATGCAGAAGCCAGCGCCGATCAGTGTGTGAACGCTGATAAAATGGCGCCGGAGTGAGGAGGGGGGGCGGGGCTTAGTCCAAGAGCGGGAACCGGAGGGCCAAGGAGATATACAGGGGAGGGAAACATCTCCTCAGAGAGGAGTGTCCTCCCCTGTGCTGAACGGCCGGTGGGCGGCGCCGCACTGTCCCCCTGCATGACTGACATGCAGGGGCAGTGAAACCGAAAGTAGGCCGCAGCCGAAGCCGGGGCCTACATTTTTCAATGCGGCCGGCGAGCAGGCACCCTCGGCGCGGTTCTCAGGTGAAAACCAGAGAACCGGCCGGAAAAGTCACCAAAGTAACCTGACACACTCTCCCCAACAATAAAGATGCAAAGGACCCCCTGCAATAACGTCTCAAATACTTAGCTTGTGAGACGCAGGGCCAGGTCCCTGAGGGATGAGTGCTCCGTCCGGCAGGGTCCTGCAAGGGCTGCGGATGGAGACCGGTCTCCTGCAAAGCAGTGAGAACCGTGATGGCTCCCACTTCAAGCCAGAGCCCGAGGGATGGTGAAGGAGCGCGGCATGTAAGGCTCCAGCCTTGTAATATCAACCTTAACAGCACCGCCGACATAGTGGGGTGAGAAGGGACATGCCGGGGGTCCAGCTTGGACCCGCTTTTCTTCCAACTCTTTAAAATCAAAAATCAGATGAGAATGCATGTGTGGATGTGTGCCTCCTGAACACAAAGCATTGAACTGGCTAGATTTGGTTATCCAGGGGGTGTATATGCTCGGAGGGAGGAGCTACACTTTTTAGTGTAGTACTTTGTGTGTCCTCCGGAGGCAGAAGCTATACACCCATGGTCTGGGTCTCCCATAAGGAACGATGAAGAAAATGTGCATCTCCACATCCGCCCTCACACTGGTCAGCACTGTCAGAACACAAAATAGCAGCATACGAGAGATATAGTATATAATAGCATACATGCCATAGATGTAAATGGTCAAAAATTCTAAGAGAATAAATGTGGCTGTGTCTATCAGATTACAGTCAATTCCCTACTGCTGCATTGGCCACCTTATTGTAGCACTAGGCACTTTACTGCTATCTTTACATCTGGGATGGATACCATGTGGTGATTTAATTTGTAGGGACATGTGACAGAGTTTTTTTCATGAATTTGTATTAATATTTAATATAACTTATCGCACGTTGCACTTTCTTTTTGGTCCCTGTAGTGGTTTTAAAATTGGGAATTTACTGTAATCTGATAGACCCAGAGACATTTATTCTCTTTGAATGTTTGACCATTTACATCTGTGGCACGTATATTCTTATATACTATATCTCCCGTATGCTGCTATTTTGTGTTCTGTTCTGTCCGTTTTTGTCATATATGTACCACTGGTTTTGTAGTCCACAATAAAAATTTTGCACTAGAGATACTTGTTCTCCAGTTTTTGCATATTGTTGATGAGTCTGTGCTGATGGTCATGTGACCATATCAGGCACCAGCCTGTTTATAATGTTTTATATGGCTTTTCATGATTTTTTTGCGTATAATTTTGTAACTATGTAGATATAGGGAGGAGGAGCGGATCTATGCCTCAGACTCCACCCTTTTAATTTAGCTCCTCCCTCCTATCTACATAGAATCTCATTCGTACAAACTGCCCTCTCCTATCTCAGTAATGGGAAAGTGTTCACTGAATACAGATTTTACCTCAGAATGGAGATTTTTGATAATGACTGATCAATTCTAGCAGAGAACGAAGCAGATTTCTTGGATAAGAAATATTACAAAGTTGATTACTTTCATGTGGACTATTGATTTATGGAATAAAAATTAAAACGATGGTTACACTTTAAGTGCCACTAGGCGGAATAGCCTACTAAGGAGGAGCTGACTTTTTTCTTAAAGTTGTAATTCTTAAGGCCGGTTTCACATTTGTGTAGTTTTGACGGAAACTGAATCCAGCACAGATGCAGTACAGTTCATTTATTTACAGTGGAAGCGTGACACTATGTGGACACATGCGGTTGTGTATGAAGCAAACACAACCACATGGTTTCGCGCTTCCACTGTAAATAAATGAACTGTACTGCATCTGTGCTGGATTCCGTTTCCGTCAAAACGACGCAAATGTGAAACCGGCCTTAGTGGTGCCAAAAGTGTACACCTACAGTTTCTTGTGTACCTTAATGAAGTGCCTGAGACATTTTTATTTATTTGTGAGTTTTCTATGTTAAGGGATTAACGGGGCTCTTTATTACAAAAAATAACATAGAACAAGTCCTAAATTTTTACCATGTACATGTTAATACCACATTGGAGCATTAAGAATTGGGGCTAGACCATACCTGTTGTAGAAGTCCAGAATCTGTGTCCAGTACACAAGCGTCAATGAGAATGCTCTGAGGATAATAAACAATAAGAGGTTAGCTTGGATTGTAGGGGAGGAGAAAGTAAGATTTGTGGATTTCTTTTGGGAGATTTCCTGGTCAGCCATTTAAAAATACTGAGATTGGAGTTACGATTAGCCTTCAGTTACAGCATTGTTAAAATATATGGAAAACCCCATTAATTTCCAAAGCATTTTCAGTTTCCACAAATAACACTATGTAACAAGTTTGAAGTTTGTGTTTGTCCTTGGCTACCAAAGGTGTTTTCCCAATCACTTATGACTAAAGTGACAAGAAAATGGCAAGAATTCCCAAGAAAGTTTGCTTTTGTGGTCAGGACATTGATTGAAATCTATGTTTTCTTGAACATTTGCAAAACTTGCAACGTTAAGTAGACCACGAGAAGCAGTTTCCATATTTTCTTTGCCTTTGGGATAGCCGGGACACCAATCAGCACTATCACAGGCGGGACTGGCCACAGAGGACCGAGTTTTCTGTGGGAAAGAATAACATGAAGTGGGAGTCATTGATGGACCCATGGAAAGTGCTGATGCCACCCCTGCACATCAAGTTAGGCCTGATAAAAGTTTGTCACAGCTCTCGACAAAGAATTGGCAGCCTTCAAGTACCTACAAAATCTCTTTCCTAAGATGTTTGAGGCAAAGGTAAACGCTGGTATCTTCGTTAGACCAGAAATCAAGCAGATTCTAGAGAACAAAGAATTCGGAAAGAATCTGACTAGAAAAGAGAAAGCAGGTTGGAGCAGCTTTGCTGCAGTGGTGCATAATTTCCTGGACAATCACAAGGATGAGAGATATGTGCAACTGGTTAAGACTCTGATAAAGAACTTTGAAAAAATGGGATGTAGGATGTCTCCAAGGCAAAAAAAAAAAATGTAGGCGTGTGCACTGTAATAAATATTTTGAGGTGCCAGTGAACTGAGTAAACTCAAGGTCCAGACAACAATAGAAATCACTGCACTCTCAAGAAGTTGAAATCAAAATTGTGCTTTTATTGTGAGTCTTGCAACCGAACAAACTTTTCGGCCTTATATTAGGCCTTGCTCACTAGGCGCTCCTAGGATTTATTTGAAGAGAGAATATATTAAGTGGGGATTAGCACCAAAGTCGGTACTATACTACTTTCGGACTATAAGACGCACCGGACCATAAGACGCACCCTGGTTTTAGAGAAGGAAAATAGGAAAGTAAAATTTTAAGCAAAAAATGTGGTCATGACACTGTTATGGGGCAAGGATTGGCTGCTGACACTGTTATGGGGGTAATATCCCCAAATTCCCTACTAAGGTACCCCATCCTGGTAATGATCCTCCTGCCTTGTATATATACCGTATGTCCCTCATCCTGGTATAGCCCCAATCCTGCTATATACCGCCATCCTGGTTTGTGCTCCCATACTGCTGTATACCCCATCCTAGTATATGGCCGCATCATGCTATATACCCCATCCTGGCATATGGCCGCATCATGCTATATACCCCATCCTGGCATATGGCCGCATCATGCTATATACACCATCCTGGCGTATGGCGGCATCCTGCTATATACCCCATCCTGGCGTACGGCCGCATCCTGCTATATACCCCATCCTGGCATATGGCTGCATCCTGCTATATACCCCATCCTGGCGTATGGCCGCATCCTGCTATATACCCCATCCTGGTGTATGACCGCATCCTGCTATATACCACATCCTGGCGTATGGCCGCATCCTGCTATATACCCCATCCTGGTGTATGACCGCATCCTGCTATATACCCCATCCTGGTGTATGGCTGCATCCTGCTATATACCCCATCCTGGTGTATAGCCGCCTCCTGCTATATACCCCATCCTGGTGTATGGCCGCATCCTGCTATATACCCCCATCCTGATATATACCCCATCCTGGCGCATGGCCGCATCCTGCTATATACCCCATCCTGGTGTATGACCGCATCCTGCTATATACCCCATCCTGGCGCATGGCCGCATCCTGCTATATACCCCATCCTGGTGTATGACCGCATCCTGCTATATACCCCATCCTGGTGTATGGCCGCATCCTGCTATATACCCCATCCTGGTGTATAGCCGCCTCCTGCTATATACCCCATCCTGGTGTATGGCCGCATCCTGCTATATACCCCCATCCTGATATATACCCCATCCTGCTATATACCCCATCCTGGTGTATGGCCGCATCCTGTGGCACACAAAAAAAATAAACGTTCATACTCACCTTTCCTCGCTCCACGCAGTATCGCTCCTCCTCCAGTCTGTGCCAGCAGCAGCGCCACTGACCTGTGTGGAGCCGGCCACGATCCCTGCAGCATTGCGATGTCCTCCTGTCTGTGCCAGCCGCGGCTGTGTGTGGACACGTGCGCACAGCGATGACGTCATCGCTGTGCGCACCGCTAGTCTCCACACACAGCGGCGGCCAGCACAGACAGGAAGACATTGCGATGCTGCAGGGATCGTGGCCGGTGAGTATACTGATTCACTGCACCCCGCACTGATGATGATGTGCGGAGGGTAGTGAATACTGCCACACATGATCACTCCAGGCTGTAGTTGCCAGGGGTGATCATGGGGGCCGGCTGTTTAGTATGCGGGTATCCCCCTCCCACATCTCAGTGCCGCCTTCAGCGCTGAGAGATGATGGGGGGAGGATGCATCCATATGAAATGAGCGGGCCCACGTGGTCATGGTAGGCACTGCTGCAGCCTGCTTGTGCCCCCGATGACCCGCGCCACCGCAGCACCCTCATTCTCCGCAGCCCTACATTCAGATTATAAGACGCACCCCCCACTTTCCCCCAACATTTGGGGGAAAAAGTGCGTCTTAAAGTCCGAAAAATACGGTAGTCAGCAATCTCAGCGTGTTTTTTAGACAATAAATGAATATCTGGTGTGGGATTTGGTAAGTCTTTCCTTAATCCTTAGGGTCATAATAATGCAGTGGACACTTGTGTGCTGTCTTCCCCTTGGAATTAGTTAGAGGAGCTGTTTGGTATAACCTCTGTCATGTAATGCTGGCCCGTCCTGGGTTGTGGCAAATGTCATGACAAGGCGAGCGCTTTCATCAGGATATAAAGGACTTTGAACAAAGCTACCAAGGACAGTATAACGAGAACATGATGGGAGACTATATTTGGGGGATGATTCGTGAAAGTGATTTACAGTATAATCATATATCGACAAAAGCTACTCACTTCTAAACCAGTCTTGTTCATCTTGGCCAACCTTAAACGCATATACAATGTTTTTGTAACTGTATCAACAAAAAGATATGCTGAACATTTTCGATTTCCCTATGCAAATACGTAAAACTGAATATTTCATTGTCCAGGTCACAAAAGCAAAGTCTATAATTAATTAAATAGTTTTTCTTGACTATTTAAGCATGAGTAACTGGAATATAGCACTTAAAAGCTTGAGACAAAAATTGTGTTACAGTTGTCCATAGAGTTTGAGCAATGATCAAGAAAGTTCTTTGCGTCATCATATAAGATATGTAACGCCAGATTCTTTTAGACACTAGTGATGAGTGAGCACTACCATGCTCGTGTGCTCTGTACTCGTAACCAGCAGTTAGATGCTTGAATGGGCAGAACTTGAGTGCCCGGGTGTAATGGAAGTTAATGGGGAACTCGAGCATGTTTTTGGGAAATCTTCCGAAAAAATGCTTGAGTTCCCCACTGACTTCCATTATACTTGGGTACTCGGGTAACGCCCATCAGAGCATCCACCTGCTCGTTATGAGTATAGGTGTCCTTCTTACCCATCAAAAACACACATATTCAGATAGTGGTCAGTCAAATACATATATGGTCGGCTTAAGAAGGAAATACAGGATTGAATGAACAAGTAAAAAAAGTGTTTATGTATCAGCTCACCACTTCAAAAGCCCGAAAATTCTAGAAAGGCCCAGCGGGTTCCAATAAGCAGGTGCAAGGAAACCTTTGGCCGGTGTCCACATGGAATAAGGAGGACAAAGAAGGTGAAGATCCAGCACAATATTAAATTCAGAGTTTCTTCTTTATTTCATCATTTAAAATCAGGCGAAAAAAGGGGGATACACCATGTCCAATAAAAATGTGACTCACAAGACGCGTTTCGAACACATTAGTGCTCTTAATCACATGTAAAAAAAAAAGGGCAATAGGCATGTCATATCCGTTAACATATATATATATATATATATATATATATATATATCCTTTCCATTTTAAGATGCATTACATGTGATCAAAAACACCAATGTGTTCAAAACGCGTCTTGTGGGTCACGCTTTTATTGGAGATGGTGTATCTGAGTTTAAATGATGAAATAAAGAAGAGACTCTGAATTTTATGTGGTGCTGGATCTTCACCTTCTTTTTTCTCAGGATTCAATGAAGTCTTTCTAAACAAGATGGCTGAACAAAGACAAAATACCTGTTTTTGAGCTGCAAATATGACATTCATGAAGTTCATGTACTGTAGAGCACTATCTTCTGCTGCTTTAATCACCTACAAAATGACAGATTGGCTGTAGAGTCATAATTATCGTCCTTGCAAAGCTTTATGCCTGAAATGTGCTGCAGCCCCTACATACTCACTAGTATCCGGGATTTCACTTCCTCTCCAGCTGTATAGTAAAGGATAAAATCAGATGCAAATGTTATTAATAGAGAGACTAATATGAATCACTGCAAATTATGACATTTATTCCAGCAATACCTTTACTTTCTTTGCTTATCCGGTTAATATCTAGCAGATTTTGGATAAGGAAACTATATCACTACCATATGTTATTTTCAAGGCTGGTGTACTCAGTAATGTACATTAAAAATAAACTGGAGCATCTTAGATGATTGCAACTAGAGTAGGCGGATGATGAGAGTAATGCTTTTTTATAAATGCTCCCGAAGTTTACCCTCGGTGGAGGACATCACATATCACATCGGCATTTGTTACACAGATTACATAGAACTCCTGCATTTTTTCACAAAATAGATCTGAAGGATTATCCACTTTATCGCAGATGGCACAAGCTAATAGATTTTACATGTGCGATGGTTGAACCAAGAGAGATATTGATAAAAAGTGGTAACAATTGAAGCCATTAATAGCAGATCAGCGAAGGTTCGCCGCTTAGTACCACCACTGATTAGCATTTTTTTGCTCTGGCCACAGCTCAATGTGAACACTTTGAATGGAGCTGCAGAGCTCTGCTCCATACAAAGTGTAGCAGCCGCTGTCAGGTACTGCAGAACTGATCCTTTTTCCTATTCTTTTCAATAGAAACTATGCTGCATTGCCGGCAGCAGCCGCTACACTTTTGCTTGGAGCTGTGCGCAGCAGTTCCATTCAGATCGTTTCCATCTGACCACCGCCAAAGCAAATAGAAGCTAATCAGTGTGGATGATTGGTGCTGGACCTCTACTGGTCTGCCATTGATTACATATTTTGTAGATAGGTCATCAATACCTATGCTTGAACAAGCCCTCTTATTCTATATCCTGAGTAGTCATAGATCTTAACCCCTTCAGCCCCTGGGCACTTTCCGTTTTTGTTTTTTGCTCCTTTTCTTCCGAGAGCCGTAACTTTTTTATTATTCCGTCAATCTTGCCATATGAGGGCTTGTTTTTTGCGGGACGAGTTGTACTTTTAAATGAAACCATAGGTTTTACCATATAGTGTACTGGAAAACAGCAAAAAAATTCCAAGTGTGGAAAAACGGCAAAAAAAATGTGATCGCACAATAGTTTTTGGGATGTTTTATTCACTGTGTTCACTATATGATAAAACTGATGTATCTATGTGATGCCTGAGGTCGGTGCGAGTTTGTAGACACCAAACATGTATAGGTTTACTTGTATCTAAGGGGTTAAAAAAAATCATAAGTTTGTCCAATAAAAGTGGCACACGTTTTGCGCCATTTTACGAAACACGTAGCGTTCTTAGTTTTTGGGATCTATGACTCAGTGATGGCTTATTTTTTGCGTCTCGACCTGACGTTTATAATGGTACCATTTTTGCGCAGATGCTACGTTTTTTTTTTAATCCAATCAATTTTTATTGTAGGAAGTTACATTACAAAAAGGAGAAATTCAGGTATCATTGGCAATAATACACAAAGAAAACATCGCTGTAACATGTGGTAGTATCACCTTTGATTATGATTCACATTTCCTGTCACACCACCACCAATCATGTCTGATGCAAGTTGCAACTTTTTTTAGGTTAATCAATACCCAATACGTATAGAGTCAACCTACCAATTTACTCTTTAATCCTCAAAATGAGGGATCCAAACAACCAGAACCAGAGAGTAAGAAAGGAAGATAAGAAAAGGGAGGGGAGAGAGAGGTGGGGGGGGGAGGGGGAGAACCATGGATGGTTGCAAGGAAGCAACCAGGGAGGGGGAGGGGTGAGGGAGGGAATTGGATGGCGTTTCGGGGTAGCCCGAGCAGTAACAACAACAGAGATTTAAACACCTTGAATATTGACATGTGGTATGGGTGAACTCCCTGCGTAACACTCTCTTTGACCCTATTTGACCCATTTTTAATTATCAACAGTTTGCCCTGGAGACAGATGCCTGACAGGGGATGCATATACAGAGTTTAGCCATGTGTCCCAAATCTGAATTATTTTGTTTTTGGCGCGGATGGAGTGAGCCAGACAGAACTCGTATTGGCATTGGAGATTAATTCGGTTATATAGTTCAACTAATGTAGGCGTCTTTGGGGATTTCCAGTGCAAACGCATTTTAAAGGGATGACATGCAAAAATATATTGCAGAAAATAATATGATAACTGACAAACAGCATGGATTCATGAAAGATAAGTCGTGTCTAACCAACCTGTTGGGGTTCTATGAGGGGGTAAGTTCAAACCTGGATATTGGTAATGCAGCTGATGTGATTTATTTGGACTTTGCAAAGGCATTTGATACTGTACCACATAATAGCCTAATACTAAAGCTCCAGAAGCAAGGACTAGGGGACACAATATGCAACTGGGTAAGGAATTGGCTAAAAGATAGGAAACAAAGAGTAGTCATAAATGGTACATTCTCTAAATGGGCTATAGTCAGCAGTGGGGTGCCGCAGGGATCTGTGCTTGGACCGATTCTTTTTACTCTCTTTATTAATGACCTTGTGGATGGGATTGATAGTACAGTGTCAGTCTTTGCCGATGACACCAAACTATGTAGGATATTAAAAACTGACCTGGATAGTACAATATTACAAAAAGATCTGGATAAGATGTCAGAATGGGCAGATACTTGGCAAATGAGATTTAATGTTGATAAATGTAAAGTAATGCACCTAGGACGGAGTAATCCTATAGCTGCGTATACATTAAAGTAAACTCGGGACTACAGAACAGGAGAAGGACTTGGGTATTCTCATTACAAATAAGCTGAGCAGCAGCACTCAATGTCAAGCAGCAGCTGCTAAAGCAAACAAGATTTTAGGGTGTATAAAAAGAGAAATTAGATCCCGTGATCCCAACGTATTGTTACCCCTCTATAAATCACTTGTAAGGCCACATCTGGAATACGGGATCCAGTTTTGGGCTCCACATTTTAAAAAGGACATTCAGAAGTTAGAGTCAGTTCAAAGGCGGGCAACTAGACTATTACAAGGAATGGAAGGCCTCCCATATGATGACAGGTTGAAAAAGTTAGATATGTTTAGCTTAGAAAAAAGACGTCTCAGAGGAGATCTCATTTATATGTATAAATACATGTGTGGTCAATATAAAGGACTGGCACATGACTTATTTCTTCCAAAGACAGTACTAAGGACCAGGGGGCACTCACTGCGAGTGGAAGAAAAGCGATTCCGATACCTAAATAGGAAAGGGTTCTTTACAGTTAGAGCAGTCAGACTGTGGAATGCCCTACCACAAGAGGTAGTAATGGCAGATACTATAACCGCTTTTAAACAAGGGCTGGATGATTTCCTCAGTACACAAAACATTGTTGGTTATAAATGACTTAGTGACTAAATGTAGAACTGGTGGAGGAAGGTTGAACTAGATGGACCTAGGTCTTTTTTCAACCTAAGTAACTATGTAACTATGTAATATCTGGCAGCTACTAGAATGTGAACTAATAAACCCCTGGATTCCCAAGAGAACTCCTCTATACCCACGTTTAGCACTGCCAGACCTGGATTCGGATTAATAGGATAGCCTGTCAGCTCACCCATCAGGCCAAACACCTCCAACCAGAACGAGAAAACCTTGGGACAAGCCCACCAGCAGTGACCAAGAGTACCCCTTTGGAGGCAGCCCTTCCAACAATGTGGCGAATAATTTGGGAGGAACTGTGCTAAGTTGGCTGGGGACCGATACCATCGCAGGTGTACTTTTTTCAGTTGCTCCAGATGATTTATACACTTGGAATATTTTTGGATATTTGCTGATGCCGAGTGCCAGTTTGAAGGAGAGGTAGAGACACTCAACTCCACGTCCCATTTATTCATATAAGGAGATTTTTGCTCTTCGGGGGGGGTTATTGAGCCATTTGTATGTCGAGGAGATACCTTTGGATTTAATTATCTTTTTAAATACCAAAGCCTTTGTTGTAGGTAACAGAGGATTCGACTTTGGAGGAAATTTAGAGGCCAGAAAATGACTAATTTGGATGTGTTGATAGAAACAGCCCTTTAAAGAGGGGTGTTCACGTACTATTTCATTAAAGGGGTTAACACCCAAATCAGAGTATAGATCCGCCAGCACTGTAATGCCCGATCCCTCCCACCTGGCCAGATTCAAAAAGGGGATTTGAGATTCCAACGACTTGAGGGAAATCTCTGAAAGAGGAATCTGAATCTCATGAATCAAGTCATTTCGCCAGACTTCCAGGGAGGCTAACATGGTGGGAACACATGGGGAGAACCGTCAACGGCTCAAATATTCTGCTTCCATCATTCTTCTGACCGAGCCCTGGCGGGACAGGAAATTTTCAATCTGAGCCCATCTATGTGAATTACCTGGACGCCACCATTCCTTTAGTGATTCAATTAGTAAGGCTTTATAATATGCCGATATGTTTGGGGTGCCCAATCCCCCTAAGTCATATGGGGGGTATAGCACTTTACCTGCGACCCTAGCCCTTTTATTACCCCAGACAAATTTGTTAGTCAACGATTGAAGTTTCATCAGGGTTTTGTGAGAAATTTTGATGGGAAGGCATCTGAGCACATACAATATTTTGGGTAAGAAAACCATTTTAAAGGACTGTATCCTGGCCATCCAGGACAATGATATTTTTTCATACCTTCCCAATTCCTTTTCTAAATTTTGGATCAGAGGTTCCAAATTTTCTTTAATTAACATCTGCGATGGTGTCAGCTTAATACCCAAATAAGGTATCCCCCTGTCGCACCATTTGAATTGAAAGGCCCCCTCCAGCGCACTCCTGGCCTCCACCGGTACATTAAACGGCAGTATCAAAGACTTTGCCGCATTAAGCTTATAATACGACACTTTAGAAAAGTTTGATAATGTGTTCACCACTGCTGGAATCGACACTGCAAGGTTAGAACAGGAAATTATCACATCGTCTACGTATAAACCAAGTTTATATTCAAATTCCCGAACTCTTATACCAGAAATGGCTATGTTTTTTCGTATAGCTTCCGCCAGAGATTCTACCACTAAAGCAAAAATAGCGGGAGAGAATGGACACCCCTGGCGGGTGCCATTACTTATTTGAAATTTTGATGACAGAAACCCCGATGCCAACACTGATGCATTTGGGTAAGAGTAGAGGGCTAGAATGGATGACTTGATTTTCCCCAAGAACCCGAATTTTGTTAGAACTCTCTCCAGGTATCCCCAGTGCACCCTGTCAAAGGCTTTTTCAGCATCAAGAGACAGGAATGCACTGGGTTCACCCGATATCTCCACCAGTCCAATCAAGTCAAGCATCCGTCTGGTGCCATCCTTAGATTGCCTCCCTGTCACAAACCCAACTTGGTCTGGAGCCACTAAGGTCGGGATCACTTTATGAAGTCTATCTGCCACTAGTTTGGCATAAATTTTAACATCACAATTTAGGAGTGAAATGGGCCTAAAATTACCCGGGGTGTCTGCAGGTTTCCCTGGCTTGGGTAGCGTGATAATAATCGCTTCTAAGTTGTCTGGGGAAATTGACCCTTTATTTTGCCAAAAATTGAAGGTTTTTGACATAAAGGGGGACAGAGTGGATGTAAATTGTTTGTAATATTCGTATGGCAGCCCATCGGGGCCCGGGGCAGAGTTAGACTAAAGGCCCTGTCACACACAGAGATAAATCTGCGGCAGATCTGTGGTTGCAGTGAAATTGTGGACAATCAGTGTGAGGTTTGTGGCTGTGTACAAATGGAACAATATGTCCATGACTTCACTGCAACCACAGATCTGCCAAAGATTTATCTCTGTGTGTGACGGGGCCTTTAGTCATTTTGATGGCACCTAGGATTTCATGTGTAGTAAAGGGAAGATTAAGTTCCTCTAATTGCTCATCTGCGACCCGGGGAAGATCCAGGGTGTCTAGGAAACCCTGTATATCCACTTGAGTCGGCTGTGACGTATTGGAATCATATTTTAGATTATACAGGGCCTCATAGTATTTCGCAAATGCTTCTGCTATTTCAATGGGATGTCTAGTGATTGTTCCGTTTGGGTCCCTCAGGAATTCTATTTTAGATTGGATCTCACGTTTTTTCGTCCTTCTTGCCAATAAGGACCCCGCTCTATCCCCCATAGCATAAAATGTCGATCTATTTTTTTAAGATTATGTTCGTATTTTTGCAGGAGTAGGGATCTTAGTTGGAATCTATGGGTTACAATTTCTTTAGTCAAGTTAGGGGATGCTTTGGCTTTATTCAGGGATTCAAGGTGATGAATACGGGTTAATATATATTTAATATCTGCGTCTTTTTTCCTTTTTTGGATGGAGGCTATTTTTATGAGCTGCCCTCTGACTACTGCTTTATGAGCAGCCCACAGGTTCTCGTCAGAAATTTCCCCATTATTATTAAGTTTAAAATATTCTGTTAACACTGACTCTACTTCATCATGTACCTTCTGCCTACCAAGCAAGCTGGTATTCAGTCTCCACCTAGGGGAATTTTGAACATTAAAGCTTCCCTGAACAGACAAAGAGATCGGCGCATGATCTGTCCAAGTAATTAAACCAATATCAGCTGCCACACAATTACTTATAGATTTGCTGTCGACCAAAAAAAAATCAATTCTACTGTATGAGCGATGCCTGGAAGAGAAGAATGTATAGTCTCTTTCTGATGCGTGCAAATATCTCCAGATGTCATGAAAATGGAATTCATTGATGAGATGCTTAAGTTCCTTAGCATGTGGGATGCTGGTGTTGGAGCAATCCATGGAGCGTATTACAGGTATATTAAAGTCTCCACAGATGATTTCCGCCCCTGTGGCAGTATCTTTGAATGCTTGGAAAAATTTCCTAGCAAAGGTCAATTGTGATGAATTTGGGGAGTAGACCGTTGCCAAGGTATAAGGGACGCTGTTGATATAACAAGACAAAATAATATATCTTCCATCCGCTCCATAACTGACATTTATCAATTTAAAGGCCACTTAGTTCTTTATTAAAATGGCCACTCCTCCTCTTTTTTTTTGAGTCATTAGCAAAAAAGGTGTGTTGGAACCTTGGATGAAGTAGCCGTTTATTATCTGTGGAAAGAAGGTGGGTCTCCTGAATGCACGCTATATCACAGTTAGATGCCTTCACCTCTCTCCACATCATTGACCTTTTTGCTGGGGAGTTGAGTCCGTTCACATTAATAGACAATATCTTAATTCTCATATTGGAGCCGCAGGGGGGTTTGAATTCCTAGGAACGCCATCAGGGATGAGAGGGGCTAGACCAGCAAGGAATTGAGAGAAATTTCCAGAAAAAATTAAGGAACATTTGTGGGAAGAGGAACAAAAACAAAAAAATTCCAACAACACCGGTTTGCCCCGAGTAGGGTGCCCGGTGTATAACCTCTCGCCATAGGCGAGAACATCAGGGGGGCTACGTGACATCCCGTGTCACAGGAGCAGGGACAGCAGGTGCCATAAGCAGGAAGGAGTCCCAGCTAAGCTACTGACCATTCAGGGTTAATCCTGTCTGGAGGGCCTCTATGATTCTCCTGCCAACCAGGGTTTGGTGGGTGGGCTATTCCCCAGTCATCCAGCAATTTGCCCAGCTGAGAAGGAGTATGACATATGTGAGTGCCTCCATCTTTGAAAATTATCATCTTCACCGGAAAACCCCACTTGTACTTGATGTCTTGATCTCTAAGGAGTTTAGAAAGGTGGGCAAATTCTCTTCTTTTATTAAGAGTTGCAGCAGAAAGATCTGGGAAGATTTTTAGTCCCATAAAAGTGTCTGGCAGGGCTGGATTTCCCCTCAGTGTGTGAAGCACAGCTTCTTTTGTTTTATAGAAATGAAGTCTAGCCAGGACATCTTTAGGCAGAGCTGGATTTATGCCTTTGGCTTTAGGGACTCTATGAATCCTGTCCACTATCAGGTCTCTGGTGTCCCATCCAGGGAGTATAAGCTGCAGAAACTTGTGGAAGTATTCCTGGAGGTCTTTATCTTCTACTGATGAGGGAATCCCTCTGATTTTTAGGTTATTTCTTCGGGATCTGTCCTCTATATCACTGATTTTAAGTTTTAGTGCCTCCACCTCCTTTTCCAAAGCTGTGTTAGCATCTATCAGATTGTTATGTGATGTTGCAAGTTTATCCATTTTAGTTTCTACATGCTCTGTGCGATCACCCAGAGACCTGATCTCTTCCTTCAGCTCTCTTACTATTTCTCTGAGATCAGCCTGCAGGGAAGCCCTCAGCTTTTTCAGCAGAGCTTGCATTGTTTCCTCTGTCAGAGGAATGCCTGTGCAGCCTCTCAAGCAGCCTGTATCTCCTTGTGAGGAGTGGGAAGAAGCTGAGTGAGAAGCCAGCTCCATCTTGCTTGGTGAGGAGAGATCCCTATACCCGGGGGTAGAAGTCTGTCAGTTTGGCTGGAGTGCCAGTTTTTTTAGGTCTCCCCTTAGGCATAGCTGGGGGCTGGGGTTACTCACACCTCCTGTAGCTGGTAATCCTGTTATCTGTGAGCTGATAAGAGCCGGTTTATCCTGCTGTCAGCACAGAGCTCTCCTTCAAGCAGCCATCGCCATCAGCGTGCAGGCCACGCCCCACGCAGATGCTACGTTTTGATCGCCTGTTATTGCATTTTGCGTAAAACTTGCGGCGACCAAAAAAACGTAATTTTGGCGTTTGGAATTTTTTTGCCACTACGCCGTTTACCAATCAGAATAATTGATTTTATATTTTGATAGATCGGGCATTTCTGAACGCGGCGATACCAAATATGTGTATATTTATTTATTTTTTTAACCCATTAATTTTCAATGGGGGGAAGGGGGGTGATTTGAACTTTTAAGTTTTTGTTTTTTTTTTTAATTTTTTTTTTTACTTTTTTTTATTTTACTAGTCCCCCTAGGGGGCTATAGCGATCAGCAATCCGATCGCTATTATCTGCTGATCACAGCTATATAGCTGTAAACAGCAGATTCAGTCGCTTTGTTTTTCCCTCTGCTCTCGGCCCAGGGAAAACGAAAGTGAAACATCATAGCTGCAGGCGTCATCACATGACCCTGTGCTACGATGGCAACCACCGATAGTCACGTGATAACGCACGTGACTTCCGGTGGGGGCGGCGGTAAGTAAAAAACATGGCCGCGCGCATTTAGATCTTGCTGCCAGACTTTGGCAGCAAGATTTAAAGAAGTTGTCCAGTTACCAAAACTGATTTTTTTTTTTTCTGATAAATCTTGCTAATATGTGCCCCTCAACACATCTATTATGTTTTTTCAGCAAAATTACCTTTTATTGTGCACTAGCAGCACATGCTCATTGCTGGCTCCAGCTCTGATGGGGTTAATCTCTCCTCTGACTTCCTGTGTTCAGTTCCTACAAGTCCCAGAATTCTTTGTGGCTCTAGGGCGGTGTCTAGCTTATCTAACACACCCATTGTGTCTAATACACCCACTCTGCTCCCACCCAAACCCTCCTCCCTGCCTCTTCCCAGTGGATGTGCACTGAGAGCAATCACACAGAGACAGCAGCAGCTCTACACAGCCAGGGGAAGAAAGTGTGTGCGCGCGTATATACAGTGTATGTGTATGTGTGCGCGTATATACAGTGTGTGTGTGTATATATACAGTGTGTGTGTGAGTGTGTATGTGTGTGTGTGTATGTCATACTCACCTGTTTGCAGGGTCCCGGTGCCATGCCTGCTTCCAGCCCCTGTCTCGGTACCGCCGCTCTGGCTGTGTGCAGTCTCCCCGGGGCACGTACGAAGCTTGCAGGACCTGGCGGTGGATCACCTGATGCAGTCACCTGACGCATCAGCTGATCGATTCTCGTGGTGTCGCCGGCTTTTTCGCGCCCGGCCGGCTATCAGCTGATCCTGCCGTCAGGGGACTTCATCAGCTGATTACCGGCAGCTCCTGCAGTGATGGGCCAGGATCAGACTCCCCTGCAGGAGCTGCCGGTAATCAGCACAGACGTGAGTATTTATTTATTTATTTTTTTTTCTAATGATGCATCAGCTGATTGTATAATCGGCTTTTATACAATCAGCTGATGTGTGATGTGATTCACGTAGTTTAACCTGACACATCATCTGATCGCTTTGCCTTCCAGCAAACCGATCAGATGATATTGGATCCGGATTGGACGGCGCGGGACCCTAACCCAGGATTACTGCAAAGGGGGGTTTATTTCAATAAAGATGGAGTCACTAATTGTGTTGTGTTTTATTTCTAATAAAAATATTTTTCTGGTTGTTGTGTTTTTTTTTTTATCATTACTAGAAATTCATGGTGGCCATGTCTAATATTGGCGTGACAGCATGAATTTTGGGCTTAGGGCTAGCTGATAATATACAGCTAGCCCTAACTCCATTATTACCCAGCTAGCCACCCGGCATCAGGGCAGCTGGAAGAGTTGGATACAGCGCCAGAAGATGGCGCTTCTATGAAAGCGCCATTTTCTGGGGTGGCTGCGGACTGCAATTCGCAGTGGGGGTGCCCAGAAAGCCTGGGCACCCTTCACTGTGGATTCCAATCCCCAGCTGCCTAGTTGTACCCAGCTGGACACAAAAATTAGGCGAAGCTTACGTCATTTTTTTTTTAAATTATTTCATGAAATTCATAAAATAATTAAAAAAAAAGGGCTTCTCTATATTTTTGGTTCCCAGCCGGGTACAAATAGGCAGCTGGGGGTTGGGGGCAGCCCGTACCTGCCTGCTGTACCTGGCTAGCATACAAAAATATGGCGAAGCCCATGTCATTTTTTTTTTCTTTTTGGGTAAAAAACTGCATACAGTCCTGGATGGAGGATGCTGAGCCTTGTAGTTCTGCAGCTGCTGTCTGCTCTCCTGCATACACTAGTGAATGGAGGATGCTGAGCCTTGTAGTTCTGCAGCTGCTGTCTGCTCTCCTGCATACACTAGTGAATTGAGGATGCTGAGCCTTGTAGTTCTGCAGCTGCTGTCTGCTCTCCTGCATACACTAGTGAATGGAGGATGCTGAGCCTTGTAGTTCTGCAGCTGCTGTCTGCTCTCCTGTATACACTAGTGAATGGAGGATGCTGAGCCTTGTAGTTCTGCAGCTGCTGTCTGCTCTCCTGCATACACTAGTGAATGGAAGATGCTGAGCCTTGTAGTTCTGCAGCTGCTGTCTGCTCTCCTGCATACACTAGTGAATGGAGGATGCTGAGCCTTGTAGTTCTGCAGCTGCTGTCTGCTCTCCTGCATACACTAGTGAATGGAGGATGCTGAGCCTTGTAGTTCTGCAGCTGCCGTCTGCTCTCCTGCATACAATGAACATTTTGAATAAGGAAATGACATCAGACCTTTTTTTTTTTTCATCAACAATCTTTATTGGCATTGTGCACTGATTAAAAACGCAGTGAGCAAAAAACGCACCAAATCGCGGCAAAAACGTGACATGCAGCACCGCAGGTGACAGAGCAGAGCAAGTTGGTGACATGCTCTGCTCTGACACATAGTGTGCTGCATGTCACTGTATCCACTCTGGGACTTGTTGTGCAGGTGACCGGATCATACATGTCACTAACTTGCTCCACTCTGTGACTTCTGCTGCATTGTTCCAACTGTATACACTCTCACCTGAACAAGTCTCAGAGTGGGGCAGTTAGTGACATGTATCATCCGGTCACCTGCACAACAAGTCCCAGAGTGGTGAAAGATAGTGACATGCAGCACACTATGTGTCAGAGCAGAGCATGTCACTGTCTCCACTCTGGGACTTGTTGTGCAGGTGACCGGATGATACATGTCACTAACTGCCCCACTCTGTGATTTCTGCTGCATAGTACCAACTGTATACACTCTCACCTGCACAACAAGTCCCATAGTGGAGACAGTTAGTGACATGTAGCATCTGGTCACCTGCACAACAAGTCCCAGAGTGGAGACAGTGACATGCAGCACACTATGTGTCAGAGCAGAGCATGTCACTGTCTCCACTCCGCTGACCTCACAGCCCGTACACGCTGCGATGGATGCAGGGGGACACAGAACAAGTAATCGGCCGACACTGGAGTCATCTGATTACTTGGGATGAATGAGAAGTAAAATGCTCTGGTGCTCGATGGGCGAAGCCCATGCCGATTTTTTTTAAAAAAAATTCTTTAAAAATAAGAAAAAAAATAAATCACATTGTTTGTGGGCTCCCGCTGCATTTTCTATTGCTAAGGGTAACCAAAGCAGCTACTGGCTGCTAGTCCCCGCTGCTTGGTGTTACTTTCACTGGCAATAGAAATGCAGGGAAGCATTTTTTTTTTTATAAAGGTTTTTCCCTGAAAACGTTTTTAAGAAAATGACGTGGGCTTCGCCATATTTTTGTATGCTAGCCAGGTACAGCAGGCAGCTACGGGCTGCCCCCAACCCCCAGCTGCCTAGTTGTACCCGGCTGGGAACCAAAAATATAGAGAAGCCCTTTTTTTTCATGAATTTCATGAAATAATAATAAAAAAAAAATGGTGTGGGCTTCGCCAAAATTTTGAGTCCAGACAGGTACAACTAGGCAGCTGGGGATTGGAATCCACAGTGCAGGGTGCCCAAACTTTCTGGGCCCCACACTGCGAATTGCAGTCTACAGCTGCCCCAGAATGGCGCTTTCATAGAAGCAGGGGGGAGAAGAGAGAGAGGGGGGGAGAAGAGAGAGAGGAGGGGAGAAGAGAGAGAGGGGAGAAGAGAGAGAGGGGGGGAGAAGAGAGAGAGGGGGGGAGAAGAGAGAGAGGGGGGGAGAAGAGAGAGGGGGGAGAAGAGAGAGAGGGGGGGAGAAGAGAGGGGGGGGAGAAGAGAGGGGGGGACAAAGGGGGGCGAGAGAGGGGGGGAGAGAGGGGGGGAGAGAGAGGGTGAGAGAGAGGGGGAGAGAGAGGGGGGAGAAGAGAGAGAGGGGAGAAGAGAGAGAGGGGAAGAGAAGAGGGGGGGGAGAAGAGAGAGAGGGGGGAGAAGAGAGAGGGGGGGAGAAGAGAGCGAGGGGGGGAGAGAGGGGGGGGAAGAGAGTGAGTGGGGGAGGAAAAGAGAGCGCGGGGGAGGAAAAGAGAGCGCGGGGGGGAGGAAAAGAGAGCGCGGGGGGAGGAAAAGAGAGCGCGGGGGGAGGAAAAGAGAGCGCGGGGGGGAGGAAAAGAGAGCGCGGGGGGGAGGAAAAGAGAGCGCGGGGGGGAGGAAAAGAGAGCGCGGGGGGGAGGAAAAGAGAGCACGGGGGGGAGGAAAAGAGAGCGCGGGGGGAGGAAAAGAGAGCGCGGGGGGAGGAAAAGAGAGGGCGGGGGAGGAAAAGAGAGCGCAGGGGGGAGGAAAAGAGAGCGAGGGGGGGAAGAGATCGAGAGAAAAGAGAGGGGAGAGGAGAGAGGGATAAGAGGGGGGCAGAGAAGAGGGGGAAGAGGGGAGGGGGAGAAGAGTGGGGGGAGAGAAGAGAGTGGGGAAAGAACGGGGGGGGGGCAGAGGTGCTCTGTCACCAACTGTCTCCACTCTGTGACTTGTGGTGCAGGTGACAGAGTGCAGACAGTTGGTCCCATGCAGCAGGAAAGATGGCAGAGCACAGCGGTGACATGCCTGTCAGTGTCTTGCTGCTGGGAGGAGCAGATGATCACACTGCCCGACACCGGCCGCTCTCCTGACATCGCAGCAGAGCGGGCGGGTGGACAGTGTGATCACATACTTACGTGCAGGGGGGGATTCAGCTGAAGAACCCCCCCCCCTGTACTGCACACTGGCGCCCCGTGCCTCACCATCTGCAGTACGCCGACTCCACAGTGACGTCCTCCGGATCCTCCCCTCGATGCTGGGCTGTGATGTGCGGTAGTTACCGTCCACAGCCCTGTCACTCAATCTGAGTGGTGCCAGCCTCCTCTGACGTACCCGTCCAGTTTGAGAGCCCGGAAATGCCGGGACGTCAGAGGATGCTGGCGGCCACAGCTCCAGGGGGTCATGTGACCGGCACTGAGCGTGCAGGATAGTGCCGCTCAGTGCCAGAACTGGAAACAGAAGTCAAAGGAGAAAACGCCTAGAAAGGTAAGTAGAACTCATACAGAAAATAAAAAAAATGGGTGAACCACCCCTTTAAGGGGTTAATGGCCGCGGGTGGAAGCGATTCCACCCGCGGCTAGCAGGCACACATGTCAGCTGTTGAAAACAGCTGATATGTGTGCCGACCGCCGCCTGCCCGCGGCAGGGGGCGGGGCTTAATGGGACACGATCCTTGACGGATAGATCTGTCCAAGGTCGTGAAGGGGTTAAACCATTGATTTGTGTACTAGTATATATTGGAGGCGGTAGCGTAGGTAACACTCATCATGATGAAAAATTACACATAGTTTGGAGGCGGAAATGGGCCACCTTAACTCTTGGGCCCATGTGCACAGGTAGAACCAATGATATGTTTACCCCTGACTGTATACATTACCATGGTTTGAAGTTCCTTCCACGCATATGACTATTGCATGAACTGACAGGTTCCTCAGCTGCTTAGGACATGTAGTCGCTGTGCAGGCCAAGGCAGTGTATACTCCTGCCCTGCAGTGATCACATAGATCAGTGTGGGGCAGGAGGAGAGAATACTTCTCTCAGTGATTGGGAAGTGATTGGCTGTGCGTGTTCTTTTCAGTTACAGGAAGCTGTCTCTGGACTATAACGCATACACTTCTGAGCAAGTTCTTTTCTTGCTTAAAGAAGGGAATTTTGTTTACTTACCGTAAATTCCTTTTCTTCTAGCTCTAATTGGGAGACCCAGACAATTGGGGTGTATAGGCTATGCCTCCGGAGGCCGCACAAAGTATTACACTCAAAAGTGTTAAGCCCCTCCCCTTCTGCCTATACACCCCCCGTGCTCCCACGGGCTCCTCAGTTTTGGTGCAAAAGCAAGAAGGAGGAAAAGAATTAAAAAACTGGTTTAAAGTAACTTCAATCCGAAGGAATATCGGAGAACTGAAACCATTCAACATGAACAACATGTGTACACAAAAAAACAGGGGCGGGTGCTGGGTCTCCCAATTAGAGCTAGAAGAAAAGGAATTTACGGTAAGTAAACAAAATTCCCTTCTTCTTTGTCGCTCTATTGGGAGACCCAGACAATTGGGACGTCCAAAAGCAGTCCCTGGGTGGGTAAAATAATACCTCGTAAGAGAGCCGTAAAACGGCCTCTTCCTACAGGTGGGCAACCGCCGCCTGAAGGACTCGTCTACCTAGGCTGGCATCCGCCGAAGCATAGGTATGCACCTGATAGTGCTTCGTGAAAGTGTGCAGGCTCGACCAGGTAGCCGCCTGACACACCTGCTGAGCCGTAGCCTGGTGCCTCAAAGCCCAGGACGCGCCCACGGCTCTGGTAGAATGGGCCTTCAGCCCTGAGGGCACCGGAAGCCCAGCCGAACGGTAAGCTTTGATAATTGGCTCCTTGATCCACCAAGCCAGGGTTGATTTGGAAGCCTGTGACCCTTTACGCTGGCCAGCGACAAGGACAAAGAGTGCATCCGAGCGGCGCAGGGGCGCCGTACGAGAAATGTAGAGTCTGAGTGCTCTCACCAGATCTAACAAGTGTAAATCCT